>NW_027515227.1:0-88616 GCF_048772815.1 Callospermophilus lateralis | reverse complement strand
TAGTTTTGCTGGAAAGCTCAGGCAAAAATTTTTTCACCAAATCTTGATGATACTTGGTGGTAATGATCAGTTCACTAATCCCACTTGGTTGCCCAACTTTCACTCTTCTAGGTTCAAGCGTTCGTTTCCAGTAACACTTTGAATTTGTAGGTTTCACTCTGTTTTCTGCTATATAGATAGATATGTTTGAAACTCTAAATCAAACACGGTGTGTGCTAGCTCCTTGAAACTTGACCAAATGAAGTAGTTCTAAGTTCTATCTCTATGGTTTGTTTCCTCTTGAAGTACCCCATTGCAGAGACTGGCGAAAAACACTTTCGTTTGAAAGGGGTTGCCAAGCTTCCAAAAAACTACTAGTTTGCTGAAATCTCAGCAAACATTTTTTCACCAAATCTTGATGATACTTGGTGGTAATGATCAGTTCACTAATCCCACTTGGCTACCCAATTTTTATTCTTCTAGGTTGAAGCATTCGTTTCCAGTAACAGTTTGAATATTTAGCTTTCATTCTGTTTTCTCCTACATAGATAGATGTGTTTGGAATTCTAAATCAAACACGGTTTGTGCTAGCTCCTTGAAACTTGACCAAATGAAGTAGTTCCAAGTTCTATCTCTATGGTTTGTTTCCTCTTGAAGAACCCCATGCAGAGACTGGTGAAAAACACTTTCGTTTGAAAGGGTTTGCCAAGCTTCCAAAAAACTACTAGTTTGCTGAAATCTCAGCAAACCTTTTTTCACCAAATCTTGATGATACTTGGTGGTAATGATCAGTTCACTAATCTCACATGGCTGCCCAACTTTCACTCTTCTAGGTTCAAGCATTCGTTTCCAGTAACACTTTGAATTTTTAGGTTTCACTCTGTTTTCTGCTATATAGATAGATGTGTTTGAAACTCTAAATCAAACACGGTTTGTGCTAGCTCCTTGAAATTTGACCAAGGGAAGTAGTTCTAAGTTCGATCTCTATGGTTTGTTTCCTCTTGAAGTACCCCATGCAGAGACTGGCGAAAAACACTTTCGTTTGAAATGGGTTGCCAAGCTTCCAAAAAACTACTAGTTTGCTGAAATCTCAGCAAACATTTTTTCACCAAATCTTGATGATACTTGGTGGTAATGATCAGTTCACTAATCCCACTTGGATACCCAATTTTTATTCTTCTAGGTTGAAGCATTCGTTTCCAGTAACACTTTGAATTTTTAGGATTCACTCTGTTTTCTGCTATATAGATAGATGTGTTTGAAACTCTAAATCAAACACGGTTTGTGCTAGCTCCTTGAAACTTTACCAAATGAAGTAGTTCTATGTTCCATCTCTATGGTTTGTTTCCTCTTGAAGTACACCATGCAGAGACTGGCGAAAAACACTTTCGTTTGAAAGGGGTGGCCAAGCTTCCAAAAAACTACTAGTTTGCTGAAATCTCAGCAAAACTTTTTTCACCAAATCTTAATGATACTTGGTGGTAATGATTAGTTCACTAATCCCACTTGGCTACCCAATTTTTATTCTTCTAGGTTGAAGCATTCGTTTCCAGTAACACTTTGAATTTTTAGGTTTCACTCTGTTTTCTGCTATATAGATAGATGTGTTTGAAACTCTAAATCAAACACGGTTTGTGCTAGCTCCTTGAAATTTGACCAAATGAAGTAGTTCTAAGTTCTATCTCTATGGTTTGTTTCCTCTTGAAGTACCCCATGCAGAGACTGGCGAAAAACACTTTCGTTTGAAAGGGGTTGCCAAGCTTCCAAAAAACTACTAGTTTGCTGAAATCTCAGCAAACATTTTTTCACCAAATCTTGATGATACTTGGTGGTAATGATCAGTTCACTAATCCCTCTTGGCTGCCCAATTTTTATTCTTCTAGGTTGAAGCATTCGTTTCCAGTAACAGTTTGAATTTTTAGGTTTCACTCTGTTTTCTTATACATAGATACCTGTGTTTGGAATTCTAAATCAAACACGGTTTGTGCCAGCTCCTTGAAACTTGACCAAATGAAGTAGTTCTAAGTTCTATCTCTATGGTTTGTCTCCTCTTGAAATACCCCATGCAGAGACTGGCGAAAAACACTTTCGTTTGAAAGGGGTTGCCAAGCTTCCAAAAAACTACTAGTTTGTTGAAATCTCAGCAAACATTTTTTCACCAAATCTTGATGATACTTGGTGGTAATGATCAGTTCACTAATCCCACTTGGCTGCCCAACTTTCATTCTTCTAGTTTCAAGCGTTTGTTTCCAGTAACACTTTGAATTTTTAGGTTTCACTCTGTTTTCTGCTATATAGATAGATGTGTTTGAAACTCTAAATCAAACACGGTTTGTGCTAGCTCCGTGAAACTTGACCAAATGAAGTAGTTCTAAGTTCTATCTCTATGGTTTGTTTCCTCTTGAAGTACCCCATGCAGAGACTGGCGAAAAACACTTTCGTTTGAAAGGGGTTGCCAAGCTTCCAAAAAACTACTTGTTTGATGAAATCTCAGCAAATATTTTTTCACCAAATCTTGATGATACTTGGTGGTAATGATCAGTTCACTAATCCCACTTGGCTGCCCAACTTTCACTCTTCGAGGTTAAGCGTTCGTTTCCAGTAACAGTTTGAATTTTTAGGATTCACTCTGTTTTCTCATACATAGATAGCTGTGTTTGAAATTCTAAATCATACACGGTTTGTGCTAGCTCCGTGATACTTGACCAAATGAAGTAGTTCTAAGTTCTATCTCTATGGTTTGTTTCTTCTTGAAGTACCCCATGCAGAGACTGGCGAAAAACACTTTCGTTTGAAAGGGGTTGCCAAGCTTCCAAAAAACTACTAGTTTGCTGAAATCTCAGCAAACATTTTTTCACCAAATCTTGATGATACTTGGTGGTAATGATCATTTCACTAATCCCACTTGGCTGCCCAACTTTCACTCTTCTAGGTTCAAGCGTTCGTTTCCAGTAACACTTTGAATTTTTAGGTTTCACTCTGTTTTCTCCTATATAGATAGATGTGTTTGAAACTCTAAATCAAACACGGTTTGTGCTAGCTCCTTGAAACTTTACCAAATGAAGTAGTTCTATGTTCCATCTCTATGGTTTGTTTCCTCTTGAAGTACACCATGCAGAGACGGCGAAAAACACTTTCGTTTGAAAGGGGTGGCCAAGCTTCCAAAAAACTACTAGTTTGCTGAAATCTCAGCAAAAGTTTTTTCACCAAATCTTAATGATACTTGGTGGTAATGATTAGTTCACTAATCCCACTTGGCTACCCAATTTTTATTCTTCTAGGTTGAAGCATTCGTTTCCAGTAACACTTTGAATTTTTAGGTTTCACTCTGTTTTCTGCTATATAGATAGATGTGTTTGAAACTCTAAATCAAACACGGTTTGTGCTAGCTCCTTGAAATTTGACCAAATGAAGTAGTTCTAAGTTCTATCTCTATGGTTTGTTTCCTCTTGAAGTACCCCATGCAGAGACTGGCGAAAAACACTTTCGTTTGAAAGGGGTTGCCAAGCTTCCAAAAAACTACTAGTTTGCTGAAATCTCAGCAAACATTTTTTCACCAAATCTTGATGATACTTGGTGGTAATGATCAGTTCACTAATCCCTCTTGGCTACCCAATTTTTATTCTTCTAGGTTGAAGCATTCGTTTCCAGTAACAGTTTGAATTTTTAGGTTTCACTCTGTTTTCTTATACATAGATAGCTGTGTTTGGAATTCTAAATCAAACACGGTTTGTGCTAGCTCCTTGAAACTTGACCAAATGAAGTAGTTCTAAGTTCTATCTCTATGGTTTGTCTCCTCTTGAAATACCCCATGCAGAGACTGGCGAAAAACACTTTCGTTTGAAAGGGGTTGCCAAGCTTCCAAAAAACTACTAGTTTGCTGAAATCTCAGCAAACATTTTTTCACCAAATCTTGATGATACTTGGTGGTAATGATCAGTTCACTAATCCCACTTGGCTGCCCAACTTTCATTCTTCTAGGTTCAAGCGTTCGTTTCCAGTAACACTTTGAATTTTTAGGTTTCACTCTGTTTTCTGCTATATAGATAGATGTGTTTTGAAACTCTAAATCAAACACGGTTTGTGCTAGCTCCGTGAAACTTGACCAAATGAAGTAGTTCTAAGTTCTATCTCTATGGTTTGTTTCCTCTTGAAGTACCCCATGCAGAGACTGGCGAAAAACACTTTCGTTTGAAAGGGGTTGCCAAGCGTCCAAAAAACTACTTGTTTGATGAAATCTCAGCAAACATTTTTTCACCAAATCTTGATGATACTTGGTGGTAATGATCAGTTCACTAATCCCACTTGGCTGCCCAACTTTCACTCTTCTAGGTTCAAGCGTTCGTTTCCAGTAACACTTTGAATTTTTAGGTTTCACTCTGTTTTCTGTTATATAGATAGATGTGTTTGAAACTCTAAATCAAACACGGTTTGTGCTAGCTCCTTGAAACTTGACCAAATGAAGTAGTTCTAAGTTCTATCTCTATGGTTTGTTTTTTCTTGAAGTAACCCTTGCAGAGACTGGCAAAAAACACTTTCGTTTGAAAGGGGTTGCCAAGCTTCCAAAAAACTACTAGTTTGCTGAAATCTCAGCAAACCTTTTTTCACCAAATCTTGATGATACTTGGTGGTAATGATCAGTTCACTAATCCCACTTGGCTGCCCAACTTTCATTCTTCTAGGTTCAAGCGTTTGTTTCCAGTAACAGTTTGAATTTTTAGGATTCACTCTGTTTTCTCATACATAGATAGCGGTGTTTGGAATTCTAAATCAAACACGGTTTGTGCTAGCTCCGTGATACTTGACCAAATGAAGTAGTTCTAAGTTCTATCTCTATGGTTTGTTTCTTCTTGAAGTACCCCATGCAGAGACTGGCGAAAAACACTTTCGTTTGAAAGGGGTTGCCAAGCTTCCAAAAAACTACTAGTTTGATGAAATCTCAGCAAACATTTTTTCACCAAATCTTGATGATACTTGGTGGTAATGATCATTTCACTAATCCCACTTGGCTGCCCAACATTCACTCTTCTAGGTTCAAGCGTTCGTTTCCAGTAACACTTTGAATTTTTAGGTTTCACTCTGTTTTCTGCTATATAGATAGATGTGTTTGAAACTCTGAATCAAACACGGTTTGTGCTAGCTCCTTGAAACTTGAACAAATGAAGTAGTTCTAAGTTCTATCTCTATGGTTTGTTTTCTCTTGAAGTACCCCATGCAGAGACTGGCGAAAAACACTTTCGTTTGAAAGGGGTGGCCAAGCTTCCAAAAAACTACTAGTTTGCTGAAATCTCAGCAAACATTTTTTCACCAAATCTTGATGATACTTGGTGGTAATGATCAGTTCACCTAGCCCACTTGGCTGCCCAATTTTTACTCTTCTAGGTTCAAGCGTTCGTTTCAAGTAACACTTTGAATTTTTAGGTTTCACTCTGTTTTCTGCTATATAGATAGATGTGTTTGAAACTCTAAATCAAACACGGTTTGTGCTAGCTCCTTGAAACTTTACCAAATGAAGTAGTTCTATGTTCCATCTCTATGGTTTGTTCCTCTTGAAGTACACCATGCAGAGACTGGCGAAAAACACTTTCGTTTGAAAGGGGTGGCCAAGCTTCCGAAAAACTACTAGTTTGCTGAAATCTCAGCAAAACTTTTTTCACCAAATCTTAATGATACTTGGTGGTAATGATTAGTTCACTAATCCCACTTGGCTACCCAATTTTTATTCTTCTAGGTTGAAGCATTCGTTTCCAGTAACACTTTGAATTTTTAGGTTTCACTCTGTTTTCTGCTATATAGATAGATGTGTTTGAAACTCTAAATCAAACACGGTTTGTGCTAGCTCCTTGAAATTCGACCAAATGAAGTAGTTCTAAGTTCTATCTCTATGGTTTGTTTCCTCTTGAAGTACCCCATGCAGAGACTGGCGAAAAACACTTTCGTTTGAAAGGGGTTGCCAAGCTTCCAAAAAACTACTAGTTTGCTGAAATCTCAGCAAACATTTTTTCACCAAATCTTGATGATACTTGGTGGTAATGATCAGTTCACTAATCCCTCTTGGCTGCCCAATTTTTATTCTTCTAGGTTGAAGCATTCGTTTCCAGTAACAGTTTGAATTTTTAGGTTTCACTCTGTTTTCTTATACATAGATAGCTGTGTTTGGAATTCTAAATCAAACACGGTTTGTGCTAGCTCCTTGAAACTTGACCAAATGAAGTAGTTCTAAGTTCTATCTCTATGGTTTGTCTCCTCTTGAAATACCCCATGCAGAGACTGGCGAAAAACACTTTCGTTTGAAAGGGGTTGCCAAGCTTCCAAAAAACTACTAGTTTGCTGAAATCTCAGCAAACATTTTTTCACCAAATCTTGATGATACTTGGTGGTAATGATCAGTTCACTAATCCCACTTGGCTGCCCAACTTTCATTCTTCTAGTTTCAAGCGTTTGTTTCCAGTAACACTTTGAATTTTTAGGTTTCACTCTGTTTTCTGCTATATAGATAGATGTGTTTGAAACTCTAAATCAAACACGGTTTGTGCTAGCTCCGTGAAACTTGACCAAATGAAGTAGTTTTAAGTTCTATCTCTATGGTTTGTTTCCTCTTGAAGTACCCCATGCAGAGACTGGCGAAAAACACTTTCGTTTGAAAGGGGTTGCCAAGCTTCCAAAAAACTACTTGTTTGATGAAATCTCAGCAAACATTTTTTCACCAAATCTTGATGATACTTGGTGGTAATGATCAGTTCACTAATCCCACTTGGCTGCCCAACTTTCACTCTTCTAGGTTAAGCGTTCGTTTCCAGTAACAGTTTGAATTTTTAGGATTCACTCTGTTTTCTCATACATAGATAGCTGTGTTTGAAATTCTAAATCATACACGGTTTGTGCTAGCTCCGTGATACTTGACCAAATGAAGTAGTTCTAAGTTCTATCTCTATGGTTTGTTTCTTCTTGAAGTACCCCATGCAGAGACTGGCGAAAAACACTTTCGTTTGAAAGGGGTTGCCAAGCTTCCAAAAAACTACTAGTTTGCTGAAATCTCAGCAAACATTTTTTCACCAAATCTTGATGATACTTGGTGGTAATGATCATTTCACTAATCCCACTTGGCTGCCCAACTTTCACTCTTCTAGGTTCAAGCGTTCGTTTCCAGTAACACTTTGAATTTTTAGGTTTCACTCTGTTTTCTCCTATATAGATAGATGTGTTTGAAACTCTAAATCAAACACGGTTTGTGCTAGCTCCTTGAAACTTTACCAAATGAAGTAGTTCTATGTTCCATCTCTATGGTTTGTTTCGTCTTGAAGTACACCATGCAGAGACGGCGAATAACACTTTCGTTTGAAAGGGGTGGCCAAGCTTCCAAAAAACTACTAGTTTGCTGAAATCTCAGCAAAAGTTTTTTCACCAAATCTTAATGATACTTGGTGGTAATGATTAGTTCACTAATCCCACTTGGCTACCCAATTTTTATTCTTCTAGGTTGAAGCATTCGTTTCCAGTAACACTTTGAATTTTTAGGTTTCACTCTGTTTTCTGCTATATAGATAGATGTGTTTGAAACTCTAAATCAAACACGGTTTGTGCTAGCTCCTTGAAATTTGACCAAATGAAGTAGTTCTAAGTTCTATCTCTATGGTTTGTTTCCTCTTGAAGTACCCCATGCAGAGACTGGCGAAAAACACTTTCGTTTGAAAGGGGTTGCCAAGCTTCCAAAAAACTACTAGTTTGCTGAAATCTCAGCAAACATTTTTTCACCAAATCTTGATGATACTTGGTGGTAATGATCAGTTCACTAATCCCTCTTGGCTACCCAATTTTTATTCTTCTAGGTTGAAGCATTCGTTTCCAGTAACAGTTTGAATTTTTAGGTTTCACTCTGTTTTCTTATACATAGATAGCTGTGTTTGGAATTCTAAATCAAACACGGTTTGTGCTAGCTCCTTGAAACTTGACCAAATGAAGTAGTTCTAAGTTCTATCTCTATGGTTTGTCTCCTCTTGAAATACCCCATGCAGAGACTGGCGAAAAACACTTTCGTTTGAAAGGGGTTGCCAAGCTTCCAAAAAACTACTAGTTTGCTGAAATCTCAGCAAACATTTTTTCACCAAATCTTGATGATACTTGGTGGTAATGATCAGTTCACTAATCCCACTTGGCTGCCCAACTTTCATTCTTCTAGGTTCAAGCGTTCGTTTCCAGTAACACTTTGAATTTTTAGGTTTCACTCTGTTTTCTGCTATATAGATAGATGTGTTTGAAACTCTAAATCAAACACGGTTTGTGCTAGCTCCGTGAAACTTGACCAAATGAAGTAGTTCTAAGTTCTATCTCTATGGTTTGTTTCCTCTTGAAGTACCCCATGCAGAGACTGGCGAAAAACACTTTCGTTTGAAAGGGGTTGCCAAGCGTCCAAAAAACTACTTGTTTGATGAAATCTCAGCAAACATTTTTTCACCAAATCTTGATGATACTTGGTGGTAATGATCAGTTCACTAATCCCACTTGGCTGCCCAACTTTCACTCTTCTAGGTTCAAGCGTTCGTTTCCAGTAACACTTTGAATTTTTAGGTTTCACTCTGTTTTCTGTTATATAGATAGATGTGTTTGAAACTCTAAATCAAACACGGTTTGTGCTAGCTCCTTGAAACTTGACCAAATGAAGTAGTTCTAAGTTCTATCTCTATGGTTTGTTTTTTCTTGAAGTAACCCTTGCAGAGACTGGCAAAAAACACTTTCGTTTGAAAGGGGTTGCCAAGCTTCCAAAAAACTACTAGTTTGCTGAAATCTCAGCAAACCTTTTTTCACCAAATCTTGATGATACTTGGTGGTAATGATCAGTTCACTAATCCCACTTGGCTGCCCAACTTTCATTCTTCTAGGTTCAAGCGTTCGTTTCCAGTAACAGTTTGAATTTTTAGGATTCACTCTGTTTTCTCATACATAGATAGCGGTGTTTGGAATTCTAAATCAAACACGGTTTGTGCTAGCTCCGTGATACTTGACCAAATGAAGTAGTTCTAAGTTCTATCTCTATGGTTTGTTTCTTCTTGAAGTACCCCATGCAGAGACTGGCGAAAAACACTTTCGTTTGAAAGGGGTTGCCAAGCTTCCAAAAAACTACTAGTTTGATGAAATCTCAGCAAACATTTTTTCACCAAATCTTGATGATACTTGGTGGTAATGATCATTTCACTAATCCCACTTGGCTGCCCAACTTTCACTCTTCTAGGTTCAAGCGTTCGTTTCCAGTAACACTTTGAATTTTTAGGTTTCACTCTGTTTTCTGCTATATAGATAGATGTGTTTGAAACTCTGAATCAAACACGGTTTGTGCTAGCTCCTTGAAACTTGAACAAATGAAGTAGTTCTAAGTTCTATCTCTATGGTTTGTTTTCTCTTGAAGTACCCCATGCAGAGACTGGCGAAAAACACTTTCGTTTGAAAGGGGTGGCCAAGCTTCCAAAAAACTACTAGTTTGCTGAAATCTCAGCAAACATTTTTTCACCAAATCTTGATGATACTTGGTGGTAATGATCAGTTCACCTAGCCCACTTGGCTGCCCAATTTTTACTCTTCTAGGTTCAAGCGTTCGTTTCAAGTAACACTTTGAATTTTTAGGTTTCACTCTGTTTTCTGCTATATAGATAGATGTGTTTGAAACTCTAAATCAAACACGGTTTGTGCTAGCTCCTTGAAACTTTACCAAATGAAGTAGTTCTATGTTCCATCTCTATGGTTTGTTCCTCTTGAAGTACACCATGCAGAGACTGGCGAAAAACACTTTCGTTTGAAAGGGGTGGCCAAGCTTCCGAAAAACTACTAGTTTGCTGAAATCTCAGCAAAACTTTTTTCACCAAATCTTAATGATACTTGGTGGTAATGATTAGTTCACTAATCCCACTTGGCTACCCAATTTTTATTCTTCTAGGTTGAAGCATTCGTTTCCAGTAACACTTTGAATTTTTAGGTTTCACTCTGTTTTCTGCTATATAGATAGATGTGTTTGAAACTCTAAATCAAACACGGTTTGTGCTAGCTCCTTGAAATTTGACCAAATGAAGTAGTTCTAAGTTCTATCTCTATGGTTTGTTTCCTCTTGAAGTACCCCATGCAGAGACTGGCGAAAAACACTTTCGTTTGAAAGGGGTTGCCAAGCTTCCAAAAAACTACTAGTTTGCTGAAATCTCAGCAAACATTTTTTCACCAAATCTTGATGATACTTGGTGGTAATGATCAGTTCACTAATCCCTCTTGGCTGCCCAATTTTTATTCTTCTAGGTTGAAGCATTCGTTTCCAGTAACAGTTTGAATTTTTAGGTTTCACTCTGTTTTCTTATACATAGATAGCTGTGTTTGGAATTCTAAATCAAACACGGTTTGTGCTAGCTCCTTGAAACTTGACCAAATGAAGTAGTTCTAAGTTCTATCTCTATGGTTTGTCTCCTCTTGAAATACCCCATGCAGAGACTGGCGAAAAACACTTTCGTTTGAAAGGGGTTGCCAAGCTTCCAAAAAACTACTAGTTTGCTGAAATCTCAGCAAACATTTTTTCAACAAATCTTGATGATACTTGGTGGTAATGATCAGTTCACTAATCCCACTTGGATACCCAATTTTTATTCTTCTAGGTTGAAGCATTCGTTTCCAGTAACAGTTTGAATTTTTAGGATTCACTCTGTTTTCTCCTACACAGATAGCTCTGTTTGGAATTCTAAATCAAACACGGTTTGTGCTAGCTCCTTGAAACTTGACCAAATGAAGTAGTTCTAAGTTCTATCTCTATGGTTTGTTTCTTCTTGAAGTACCCCATGCAGAGACTGGCGAAAAACACTTTTTTTGAAAGGGGTTGCCAAGCTTCCAAAAAACTACTAGTTTGCTGAAATCTCAGCAAACATTTTTTCACCAAATCTTGATGATACTTGGTGGTAGCGATCAGTTCACTAATCCCACTTGGCTGCCCAACTTTCACTCTTCTAGGTTCAAGCGTTCGTTTCCAGTAACACTTTGAATTTTTAGGTTTCACTCTGTTTTCTGCTATATAGATAGATGTGTTTGAAACTCTAAATCAAACACGGTGTGTGCTAGCTCCTTGAAACTTGACCAAATGAAGTAGTTCTAAGTTCTATCTCTATGGTTTGTTTCCTCTTGAAGTACCCCATGCAGAGACTGGCGAAAAACACTTTCGTTTGAAAGGGGTTGCCAAGCTTCCAAAAAACTACTAGTTTGCTGAAATCTCAGCAAACATTTTTTCACCAAATCTTGATGATACTTGGTGGTAATGATCAGTTCACTAATCCCACTTGGCTGCCCAAATTTCACTCTTCTAGGTTCAAGCGTTCGTTTCCAGTAACACTTTGAATTTTTAGGTTTCACTCTGTTTTCTGCTATATAGATAGATGTGTTTGAAACTCTAAATCAAACACGGTGTGTGCTAGCTCCTTGAAACTTGACCAAATGAAGTAGTTCTAAGTTCTATCTCTATGGTTTGTTTCCTCTTGAAGTACCCCTTGCAGAGACTGGCCAAAAACACTTTCGTTTGAAAGGGGTTGCCAAGCTTCCAAAAAACTACTAGTTTGCTGAAATCTCAGCAAACATTTTTTCACCAAATCTTGATGATACTTGGTGGTAATGATCAGTTCACTAATCCCACTTGGCTACCCAATTTTTATTCTTCTAGGTTGAAGCATTCGTTTACAGTAACAGTTTGAATATTTAGGTTTCATTCTGTTTTCTCCTACATAGATAGATGTGTTTGGAATTCTAAATCAAACACGGTTTGTGCTAGCTCCTTGAAACTTGACCAAATGAAGTAGTTCTAAGTTCTATCTCTATGGTTTGTTTCCTCTTGAAGAACCCCATGCAGAGACTGGCGAAAAACACTTTCTTTTGAAAGGGGTTGCCAAGCTTCCAAAAAACTACTAGTTTGCTGAAATCTCAGCAAACATTTTTTCACCAAATCTTGATGATACTTGGTGGTAATGATCAGTTCACTAATCTCACTTGGCTGCCCAACTTTCACTCTTCTAGGTTCAAGCGTTCGTTTCCAGTAACACTTTGAATTTTTAGGTTTCACTCTGTTTTCTGCTATATAGATACATGTGTTTGAAACTCTAAATCAAACACGGTTTGTGCTAGCACCTTGAAACTTTACCAAATGAAGTAGTTCTATGTTCCATCTCTATGGTTTGTTTCCTCTTGAAGTACACCATGCAGAGACTGGCGAAAAACACTTTCGTTTGAAAGGGGTGGCCAAGCTTCCAAAAAACTACTAGTTTGCTGAAATCTCAGCAAAACTTTTTTCACCAAATCTTAATGATACTTGGTGGTAATGATTAGTTCACTAATCCCACTTGGCTACCCAATTTTTATTCTTCTAGGTTGAAGCATTCGTTTCCAGTAACACTTTGAATTTTTAGGTTTCACTCTGTTTTCTGCTATATAGATAGATGTGTTTGAAACTCTAAATCAAACACGGTTTGTGCTAGCTCCTTGAAATTTGACCAAATGAAGTAGTTCTAAGTTCTATCTCTATGGTTTGTTTCCTCTTGAAGTACCCCATGCAGAGACTGGCGAAAAACACTTTCGTTTGAAAGGGGTTGCCAAGCTTCCAAAAAACTACTAGTTTGCTGAAATCTCAGCAAACATTTTTTCACCAAATCTTGATGATACTTGGTGGTAATGATCAGTTCACTAATCCCTCTTGGCTGCCCAATTTTTATTCTTCTAGGTTGAAGCATTCGTTTCCAGTAACAGTTTGAATTTTTAGGTTTCACTCTGTTTTCTTATACATAGATAGCTGTGTTTGGAATTCTAAATCAAACACGGTTTGTGCTAGCTCCTTGAAACTTGACCAAATGAAGTAGTTCTAAGTTCTATCTCTATGGTTTGTCTCCTCTTGAAATACCCCATGCAGAGACTGCCGAAAAACACTTTCGTTTGAAAGGGGTTGCCAAGCTTCCAAAAAACTACTAGTTTGCTAAAATCTCAGCAAACATTTTTTCACCAAATCTTGATGATACTTGGTGGTAATGATCAGTTCACTAATCCCACTTGGCTGCCCAACTTTCATTCTTCTAGGTTCAAGCGTTCGTTTCCAGTAACACTTTGAATTTTTAGGTTTCACTCTGTTTTCTGCTATATAGATAGATGTGTTTGAAACTCTAAATCAAACACGGTTTGTGCTAGCTCCGTGAAACTTGACCAAATGAAGTAGTTCTAAGTTCTATCTCTATGGTTTGTTTCCTCTTGAAGTACCCCATGCAGAGACTGGCGAAAAACACTTTCGTTTGAAAGGGGTTGCCAAGCTTCCAAAAAACTACTAGTTTGCTGAAATCTCAGCAAACATTTTTTCACCAAATCTTGATGATACTTGGTGGTAATGATCAGTTCACTAATCCCTCTTGGCTGCCTAATTTTTATTCTTCTAGGTTGAAGCATTCGTTTCCAGAAACAGTTTGAATTTTTAGGTTTCACTCTGTTTTCTTATACATAGATAGCTGTGTTTGGAATTCTAAATCAAACATGGTTTGTGCTAGCTCCTTGAAACTTGACAAAATGAAGTAGTTGTGAGTTCTATTTCTATGGTTTTTTTCCTCTTGAAGTACCCCATGCAGAGACTGGCGAAAAACACTTTCGTTTGAAAGGGGTTGCCAAGCTTCCAAAAAACTACTAGTTTGCTGAAATCTCAGCAAACATTTTTTCACCAAATCTTGATGATACTTGGTGGTAATGATCAGTTCACTAATCCCACTTGGCTGCCCAAATTTTATTCTTCTAGGTTGAAGCTTTCGTTTCCAGTGACTGTTTGAATTTTTAGTTTTCACTCTGTTTTCTGCTATATAGATAGATGTGTTTGAAACTCTAAATCAAACACGGTTTGTGCTAGCTCCTTGAAACTTGACGAAATGAAGTAGTTCTAAGTTCTATCTCTATGGTTTGTTTCCTCTTGAAATACCCCATGCAGAGACTGGCGAAAAACACTTCCGTTTGAAAGGGGTTGCCAAGCTTCCAAAAAACTAGTAGTTTGCTGAAATCTCAGCAAACATTTTTTCACCAAATCTTGATGATACTTGGTGGTAATGATCAGTTTACTAATCCCACTTGGCTGCCCAAATTTTATTCTTCTATGTTGAAGCTTTCGTTTCCAGTAACATTTTGAATTTTTAGGTTTCACTCTGTTTTCTCCTACATAGATAGCTGTGTTTGGAATTCTAAATCAAACACGGTTTGTGCTAGCTCCTTGAAACTTGACCAAATGAAGTAGTTCTAAGTTCTATCTCTATGGTTTGTTTCCTCTTGAAGTACCCCATGCAGAGACTGGCGAAAAACACTTTCGTTTTAAAGGGGTTGCCAAGCTTCCAAAAAACTACTCGTTTGCTGAAATCTCAGCAAATATTTTTTCACCAAATCTTGATGATACTTGGTGGTAATGATCAGTTCACTAAGCCCATTTGGCTGCCCAATTTTCACTCTTCTAGGTTCAAGCGTTCGTTTCCAGTAACACTTTGAATTTTTAGGTTTCACTCTGTTTTCTGCTATATAGATAGATGTGTTTGAAACTCTAAATCAAACACCGTTTGTGCTAGCTCCTTGAAACTTGACCAAATGAAGTAGTTCTAAGTTCTATCTCTATGGTTTGTTTCCTCTTGAAGTACCCCATGCAGAGACTGGCGAAAAACACTTTCGTTTGAAAGGGGTTGCCAAGCTTCCAAAAAACTACTAGTTTGCTGAAATCTCAGCAAACATTTTTTCACCAAAACTTGATGATACTTGGTGGTAATGATCAGTTCACTAAGCCCACTTGGCAGCCCAATTTTTACTCTTCTAGGTTCAAGCGTTCTTTTCCAGTAACACTTTGAAATTTTAGGTTTCACTCTGTTTTCTGCTATATAGATAGATGTCTTTGAAACTCTAAATCAAACACGGTTTGTGCTAGCTCCTTGAAACTTGACTAAATGAAGTAGTTGTAAGTTCTATCTCTATGGTTTGTTTCCTCTTGAAGTACCCCATGCAGAGACTGGCGAAAAACACTTTCGTTTGAAATGGGTTGCCAAGCTTCCAAAAAACTACTTGTTTGCTGAAATCTCAGCAAACATTTTTTCACCAAATCTTGATGATACTTGGTGGTAATGATCAGTTCACGAATTCCACTTAGCTGCCCAACTTTCACTCTTCTAGGTTCAAGCGTTCGTTTCCAGTAACACTTTGAATTTTTAGGTTTCACTCTGTTTTCTGCTATATAGATAGATGTGTTTGAAACTCTAAATCAAACACGGTTTTTTGCTAGCTCCGTGAAACTTGACAAAATGAAGTAGTTCTAAGTTCTATCTCTATGGTTTGTTTCCTCTTGAAGTACCCCATGCAGAGACTGGCGAAGAACACTTTCGTTTGAAAGGGGTTGCCAAGCTTCCAAAAAACTACTCGTTTGCTAAAATCTCAGCAAACATTTTTTTCACCAAATCTTGATGATACTTGGTGGTAATGATCAGTTCACTAAGCCGACTTGGCTGCCCAGTTTTCACTCTTCTAGGTTCAAGCGTTCGTTTCCAGTAACACTTTGAATTTTTAAGTTTCACTCTGTTTTCTGCTATATAGATAGATGTGTTTGAATCTCTAAATCAAACACGGATTGTGCTAGCTCCTTGAAACTTGACCAAATGAAGTAGTTCTATGTTCTATCTCTATGGTTTGTTTCCTCTTGAAGTACCCCATGCAGAGACTGGCGAAAAACACTTTCGTTTTAAAGGGGTTGCCAACCTTCCAAAACTACTAGTTTGCTGAAATCTCAGCAAACATTTTTTCACCAAAACTTGATGATACTTGGTGGTAATGATCAGTTCACTAAGCCCACTTGGCTGCCCAATTTTTACTCTTCTAGGTTCAATAGTTCGTTTCCAGTAACACTTTGAAATTTTAGGTTTCACTCTGTTTTCTGCTATATAGATAGATGTGCTTGAAACTCTGAATCATACACGGTTTGTGCTAGCTCCGTGAAACTTGACAAAATGAAGTAGTTCTAAGTTCTATCTCTATGGTTTGTTTCCTCTTGAAGTACCTCATGAAGAGACTGGCGAAAAACACTTTCGTTTGAAAGGGGTTGCCAAGCTTCCAAAAAACTACTAGTTTGCTGAAATCTCAGCAAACATTTTTTCACCAAATCTTGAAGATACTTGGTGGTAATGATCAGTTCACTAATCCCACTTGGCTGCCCAAATTTTATTCTTCTAGGTTGAAGCTTTCGTTTCCAGTAACTGTTTGAAATTTTAGGTTTCACTCTGTTTTCTCCTACATAGATAGCTGTGTTTGGAATTCTAAATCAAACACGGTTTATGCTAGCTCCTTGAAACTTGACCAAATGAAGTAGTTCTAAGTTCTATCTCTATGGTTTGTTTCCTCTTGAAGTACCCCATGCAGAGACTGGCGAAGAACACTTTCGTTTGAAAGGGGTTGCCAAGCTTCCAAAAAACTACTAGTTTTCTGAAATCTCAGCAAACATTTTTTCACCAAATCTTGATGATACTTGGTGGTAATGATCAGTTCACGAATTCCATTTGGCTGCCCAACTTTCACTCTTCTCGGTTCAAGCGTTCGTTTCCAGTAACAGTTTGAATTTTTAGGTTTCACTCTGTTTTCTGCTATATAGATAGATGTGTTTGAAACTCTAAATCAAACACGGTTTGTGCTACCTCCTTGAAACTTGACCAAATGAAGTAGTTCTATGTTCTATCTCTATGGTTTGTTTCCTCTTGAAGTACCCCATGCAGAGACTGGCGAAATACACTTTCATTTTAAAGGGGTTGTCAACCTTCCAAAGAACTACTAGTTTGCTGAAATCTTAGCAAAACTTTTTTCACCAAAACTTGATGATACTTGTTGGTAATGATCAGTTCACTAAGCCCACTTGGCTGACCAATTTTTACTCTTCTAGGTTCAAGCATTCGTTTCCAGTAACACTTTGAAATTTTAGGTTTCACTCTGTTTTCTGCTATATAGATAGATGTCTTTGAAACTCTAAATCAAACACGGTTTGTGCTACCTCCTTGAAACTTGACAAAATGAAGTAGTTGTAAGTTCTATCTCTATGGTTTGTTTCCTCTTGAAGTACCCAATGCAGAGACTGGCGAAAAACACTTTCGTTTGAAAGGGGTTGGCAAGCTTCCAAAAAACTACTAGTTTGCTGAAATCTCAGCAAACATTTTTTCACCAAATCTTGATGATACTTGGTGGTAATGATCAGTTCACTAATCCCACTTGGCTGCCCAAGTTTTATTCTTCTAGGTTGAAGCTTTCGTTTCTAGTAACTAGTTGAATTTTTAGGTTTCACTCTGTTTTCTCCTACATAGATAGCTGTGTTTGGAATTCTAAATCAAACACGGTTTGTGCTAGCTCCTTGAAACTTGACCAAATGAAGTAGTTCTAAGTTCTATCTCTATGGTTTGTTTCCTCTTGAAGTACCCCATGCAGAGACTGGTGAAAAACACTTTCGTTTGAAAGGGGTTGCCAAGCTTCCAAAAAACTACTAGTTTGCTGAAATCTCAGCAAACATTTTTTCACCAAATCTTGATGATACTTGGTGGTAATGATCAGTTCACTAATCCCACTTGGCTGCCCAACTTTCACTCTTCTAGGTTCAAGCGTTCGTTTCCAGTAAGAGTTTGAATTTTTAGGTTTCACTCTGTTTTCTGCTATATAGATAGATGTGTTTGAAACTCTAAATCAAACACGGTTTGTTCTAGCTCCGTGAAACTTGACAGAATGAAGTAGTTTTAAGTTCTATCTCTATGGTTTGTTTCCACTTGAAGTACCCCATGCAGAGTCTGGCGAAGAACACTTTCGTTTGAAAGGGGTTGCCAAGCTTCCAAAAAACTACTCGTTTGCTGAAATCTCAGCAAACATTTTTTCACCAAATCTTGATGATACTTGGTGGTAATGATCAGTTCACTAATCCCACTGGGCTGCCCTATTTTCATTCTTCTAGGTTGAAGCATTCGTTTCCAGTAACAGTTTGAATTTTTAGGTTTCACTCTGTTTTCTGCTATATAGATAGATGTGTTTGAAACTCTAAATCAAACACGGTTTGTGCAAGCTCCTTGAAACTTGACCAAATGAAGTAGTTCTAAGTTCTATCTCTATGGTTTGTTTCTTCTTGAAGTACCCATGCAGAGACTGGCGAAAAACACTTTCGTTTGAAAGGGGTTGCCAAGCTTCCAAAAACTACTAGTTTGCTGAAATCTCAGCAAACATTTTTTCACCAAAACTTAATGATACTTGGTGGTAATGATCAGTTCACTAATCCCACTTGGCTGCCCAACTTTTACTCTTCTAGATTCAATCGTTCGTTTCCAGTAACAGTTTGAATTTTTAGGTTTCACTCTGTTTTCTGCTATATAGATAGATGTGTTTGAAACTCTAAATCAAACACGGTTTGTGCTAGCTAAGTGAAACTTGTCAAAATGAAGTAGTTCTAAGTTCTATCCCTATGGTTTGTTTCCTCTTGAAGTACCCCATGCAGAGACTGGCGAAGAACACTTTCGTTTGAAAGGGGTTGCCAAGCTTCCAAAAAACTACTAGTTTGCTGAAATCACAGCAAACATTTTTTTCACCAAATCTTGATGATACTTGGTGGTAATGATCAGTTCACTAAGCCCACCTGGCTGCCCAATTTTCACTCTTCTAGGTTCAAGCGTTCGTTTCCAGTAACACTTTGAATTTTTAGGTTTCACTCTGTTTTCTGCTATATAGATAGATGTGTTTGAAACTCTAAATCAAACACGGTTTGTGCTAGCTCCTTGAAAGTTGACCAAATGAAGTAGTTCTATGTTCTATCTCTATGGTTTGTTTCCTCTTGAAGTACCCCATGCAGAGACTGGCGAAAAACACTTTCGTTTTAAAGGGGTTGCCAACCTTCCAAAAAACTACTAGTTTGCTGAAATCTCAGCAAACATTTTTTCACCAAAACTTGATGATACTTGGTGGTAATGATCAGTTCACTAAGCCCACTTGGCTGCCCAATTTTTACTCTTCTAGGTTCAAGCGTTCGTTTCCAGTAACACTTTGAAATTTTAGGTTTCACTCTGTTTTCTGCTATATAGATAGATGTCTTTGAAACTCTAAATCAAACACGGTTTGTGCTACCTCCTTGAAACTTGACAAAATGAAGTAGTTGTAAGTTCTATCTCTATGGTTTGTTTCCTCTTGAAGTACCCCATGCAGAAACTGGCGAAAAACACTTTCGTTTGAAAGGGGTTGCCAAGCTTCCAAAAAATTACTAGTTTGCTGAAATCTCAGCAAACATTTTTTCACCAAATCTTGATGATACTTGGTGGTAATGATCAGTTCACTAATCCCACTTGGCTGCCCAACTTTCACTCTTCTAGGTTCAAGCGTTCGTTTCCAGTAACACTTTGAAATTTTATTTTTCACTCTGTTTTCTGCTATATAGATAGATGTCTTTGAAACTCTAAATCAAACACGGTTTGTGCTACCTACTTGAAACTTGACAAAATGAAGTAGTTGTAAGTTCTATCTCTATGGTTTGTTTCCTCTTGAAGTACCCCATGCAGAGACTATCGAAAAACACTTTCATTTGAAAGGGGTTGCCAAGCTTCCAAAAAACTACTAGTTTGCTGAAATCTCAGCAAACATTTTTTCACCAAATCTTGATGATACTTCGTGGTAATGATCAGTTCACTAATCCCACTTGGCTGCCCGACTTTCACTCTTCTAGGTTCAAGTGTTCGTTTCCAGTAAGAGTTTGAATTTTTAGGTTTCACTCTGTTTTCTGCTATATAGATAGATGTGTTTGAAACTCTAAATCAAACACGGTTTGTGCTAGCTCCGTGAAACTTGACAGAATGAAGTAGTTCTAAGTTCTATCTCTATGGTTTGTTTCCTCTTGAAGTACCCCTTGCAGAGCCTGGCGAAGAACACTTTCGTTTGAAAGGGGTTGCCAAGCTTCCAAAAAACTACTCGTTTGCTGAAATCTCAGCAAACATTTTTTCACCAAATCTTGATGATACTTGGTGGTAATGATCAGTTCACTAATCCCACTTGGCTGCCCAACTTTCACTCTTCTAGGTTCAAGCGTTCGTTTCCAGTAACACTTTGAATTTTTAAGTTTCACTCTGTTTTCTGCTATATAGATAGATGTGTTTGAAACTCTAAATCAAACACGGTTTGTGCTAGCTCCTTGAAACTTGACCAAATGAAGTAGTTCTAAGTTCTATCTCTATGGTTTGCTTCCTCTTGAAGTACCCCATGCAGAGACTGGCGAAAAACACTTCCGTTTGAAAGGGGTTGCCAAGCTTCCAAAAAACTACTAGTTTGCTGAAATCTCATCAAACATTTTTTCACCAAATCTTGATGATACTTGGTGGTAATGATCAGTTCACTAATCCAAATTGGCTGCCCAAGTTTTATTCTTCTAGATTGAAGCTTTCGTTTCCAGTAACAGTTTGAATTTTTAGGTTTCACTCTGTATTCTCCTACATAGATAGCTGTGTTTGGAATTCTAAATCAAACACGGTTTGTGATAGCTCCTTGAAACTTGACCAACTGAAGTAGTTCTAAGTTCTATCTCTATGGTTTGTTTCCTCTTGAAGTACCCCATGCAGAGACTGGCGAAAAACACTTTCGTTTGAAAGGGGTTGCCAAGCTTCCAAAAAACTACTCGTTTGCTGAAATCTCAGCAAACATTTTTTCACCAAATCTTGATGATACTAGGTGGTAATGATCAGGGCACTAAGCCCACTTGGCTGCCCAATTTTCACTCTTCTAGGTTCAAGCGTTCGTTTCCAGTAACAGTTTGAATTTTTAGGTTTCACTCTGTTTTCTCCTACATAGATAGCTGTGTTTGGAATTCTAAATCAAACACGGTTTGTGCTAGCTCCTTGAAACTTGACCAAATGAAGTAGTTCTAAGTTCTATCTCTATGGTTTGTTTTCTCTTGAAGTACCCCATGCAGAGACTGGTGAAGAACACTTTCGTTTGAAAGGGGTTGCCAAGCTTCCAAAAAACTACTAGTTTGCTGAAATCTCAGCAAACATTTTTTCACCAAATCTTGATGATACTTGGTGGTAATGATCAGTTCACTAATCCCACTTGGCTGCCCAATTTTTCTTCTTCTAGGTTGAAGCATTCGTTTCCAGTAACAGTTTGAATTTTTAGGTTTCACTCTGTTTTCTGCTATATAGATAGTTGTGTTTGAAACTCTAAATCAAACACGGTTTGTGCTAGCTCCTTGAAAATTTACCAAATGAAGTAGTCTCTATGGTTTGTTTCCTCTTGAAGTACACCATGCAGAGACTGGCGAAAAACACTTTCGTTTGAAAGGGGTTGCCAAGCTTCCAAAAAACTACTAGTTTGCTGAAATCTCAGCAAACCTTTTTTCACCAAAACTTGATGATACTTGGTGGTAATGATCAGTTCACTAATCCCACTTGGCTGCCCAACTTTCACTGTTCTAGGTTCAAGCGTTCGTTTCCAGTAACACTTTGAATTTTTAGGTTTCACTCTGTTTTCTGCTATATAGACAGATGTGTTTGAAACTCTAAATCAAACACGGTTTGTGCTAGCTCCTTGAAACTTGACCAAATGAAGTAGTTCTAAGTTCTATCTCTATGGTTTGTTTCCTCTTGAAGTACCCCATGCAGAGACTGGCGAAAAACACTTTCGTTTGAAAGGGGTTGCCAAGCTTCCAAAAAACTACTAGTTTGCTGAAATCTCAGCAAACATTTTTTCACAAAAACTTGATGATACTTGGTGGTAATGATCAGTTCACTAATCCCACTTGGCTGCCCAATTTCACTCTTCTAGGTTCAAGCGTTCGTTTCCAGTAACACTTTGAATTTTTAGGTTTCACTCTGTTTTCTGCTATATAGATAGATGTGTTTGGAATTCTAAATCAAACACGGTTTGTGCTAGCTCCTTGAAACTTGACCAAATGAAGTAGTTCTAAGTTCTATCTCTATGGTTTGTTTCCTCTTGAAGTACCCCATGCAGAGACTGGCGAAAAACACTTTCGTTTGAAAGGGGTTGCCAAGCTTCCAAAAAACTACTAGTTTGCTGAAATCTCAGCAAACATTTTTTCACCAAATCTTGATGATACTTGGTGGTAATGATCAGTTCACTAAGCCCACTTGGCTGCCCAGTTTTCACTCTTCTAGGTTCAAGCGTTCGTTTCCAGTAACACTTTGAAATTTTAGGTTTCACTCTGTTTTCTGCTATATAGATAGATGTGTTTGAAACTCTAAATCAAACACGGTTTGTGCTAGCTCCTTGAAACTTTACCAAATGAAGTAGTTCTATGTTCCATCTCTATGGTTTGTTTCCTCTTGAAGTACCCCATGCAGAGACTGGCTAAAAACACTTTCGTTTGAAAGGGGTGGCCAAGCTTCCAAAAAACTACTAGTTTGCTGAAATCTCAGCAAAACATTTTTCACCAAATCTTGATGATACTTGGTGGTAATGATCAGTTCACTAATCCCTCTTGGCTGCCCAATTTTTATTCTTCTAGGTTGAAGCATTCGTTTCCAGTAACAGTTTGAATTTTTAGGTTTCACTCTGTTTTCTCATACATAGATAGCTGTGTTTGGAATACTAAATCAAACACGGTTTGTGCTAACTCCTTGAAACTTGACCAAATGAAGTAGTTCTAAGTTCTATTTCTATGGTTTGTTTCCTCTTGAAGTACCCCATGCAGAGACTGGCGAAAAACACTTTCGTTTGAAAGGGGTTGCCAAGCTTCTAAAAAACTACTAGTTTGCTGAAATCTCAGCAAACATTTGTTCACCAAATCTTGATGATACTTGGTGGTAATGATCAGTTCACTAAGCCCACTTGGCTGCCCAATTTTTACTCTTCTAGTTTCAAGCGTTCGTTTCCAGTAACACTTTGAATTTTTAGGTTTCACTCTGTTTTCTGCTATATAGATAGATGTGTTTGAAACTCTAAATCAAACACGGTTTGTGCTAGCTCCTTGAACCTTTACCAAATGAAGTAGTTCTATGTTCCATCTCTATGGTTTGTTTCCTCTTGAAGTACACCATGCAGAGACTGGCGAAAAACACTTTCGTTTGAAAGGGGTGGCCAAGCTTCCAAAAAACTACAAGTTTGCTGAAATCTCAGCAAACTTTTTTTCACCAAATCTTGATGATACTTGGTGGTAATGATCAGTTCACTAATCCCACTTGGCTGCCCAATTTTTATTATTCTAGGTTGAAGCATTCGTTTCCAGTAACAGTTTGAATTTTTATTTTTCATTCTGATTTCTCCTATATAGATAGCTGTGTTTGGAATTCTAAATCAAACATGGTTTGTGCTAGCTCCTTCAAACTTGACCAAATGAAGTAGTTCTAAGTTCTATCTCTTTGGTTTGTTTCCTCTTGAAGTACCCCATGCAGAGACTGGCGAAAAACACTTTCGTTTGAAAGGGGTGGCCAAGCTTCCAAAAAACTACTAGTTTGCTGAAATCTCAGCAAACCTTTTTTCACCAAATCTTGATGATACTTGGTGGTAATGATCAGTTCACTAATCTCACTTGGCTGCCCAACTTTCACTCTTCTAGGTTCAAGCGTTCGTTTCAAGTAACACTTTGAATTTTTAGTTTTCACTCTGTTCTCTGCTATATAGATAGATGTGTTTGAAACTCTAAATCAAACACGGTTTGTGCTAGCTCCGTGAAACTTGACAAAATGAAGTAGTCCTAAGTTCTATCTCTATGGTTTGTTTCCTCTTGAAGTACCCCATGCAGAGACTGGCGAAAAACACTTTCGTTTGAAAGGGGTTGCCAAGCTTCCAAAAAACTACTAGTTTGCTGAAATCTCAGCAAACATTTTTTCACCAAAACTTGATGATACTTGGTGGTAATGATCAGTTCACTAATCCCACTTGGCTGCCCAACTTTCACTCTTCTGGGTTCAAGCGTTCGTTTCCAGTAACACTTTGAATTTTTAGGTTTCACTATGTTTTCTGCTATATAGACAGATGTGTTTGAAACTCTAAATCAAACACGGTTTGTGCTAGCTCCTTGAAACTTGACCAAATGAAGTAGTTCTAAGTTCTATCTCTATGGTTTGTTTCCTCTTGATGTACCCCATGCAGAGACTGGCGAAAAACACTTTCGTTTGAAAGGGGTTGCCAAGCTTCCAAAAAACTACTAGTTTGCTGAAATCTCAGCAAACCTTTTTTCACCAAAACTTTATGATACTTGGTGGTAATGATCAGTTCACTAATCCCACTTGGCTGCCCAACTTTCACTCTTCTAGGTTCAAGCGTTCGTTTCCAGTAACACTTTGAATTTTTAGGTTTCACTCTGTTTTCTGCTATATAGACAGATGTGTTTGAAACTCTAAATCAAACACGGTTTGTGCTAGCTCCTTGAAACTTTACCAAATGAAGTAGTCTCTATGGTTTGTTTCCTCTTGAAGTACACCATGCAGAGACTGGCGAAAAACACTTTCGTTTGAAAGGGGTGGCCAAGCTTCCAAAAAACTACTAGTTTGCTGAAATCTCAGCAAACATTTTTTCACCAAAACTTGATGATACTTGGTGGTAATGATGAGTTCACTAATCTCACTAGGCTGCCCAACTTTCACTCTTCTAGGTTCAAGCGTTCGTTTCTAGTAACACTTTGAATTTTTAGGTTTCACTCTGTTTTCTGCTATATAGACAGATGTGTTTGAAACTCTAAATCAAACACGGTTTGTGCTAGCTCCTTGAAACTTGACCAAATGAAGTAGTTCTAAGTTCTATCTCTATGGTTTGTTTCCTCTTGAAGTACCCCATGCAGAGACTGGCGAAAAACACTTTCGTTTGAAAGGTGTTTCCAAGCTTCCAAAAAACTACTAGTTTGCTGAAATCTCAGCAAACCTTTTTTCACCAAATCTTGATGATACTTGGTGGTAATGATCAGTTCACTAATCCCACTTCCCTGCCTAATTTTTATTCTTCTAGGTTGAAGCATTCGTTTCCAGTAACAGTTTGAATTTTTAGGTTTCACTCTGTTTTCTCCTACATAGATAGCTGTGTTTGGAATTCTAAATCAAACATGGTTTGTGCTAGCTCCTTGAAACTTGACAAAATGAAGTAGTTCTAAGTTCTATCTCTATGGTTTGTTTCCTTTTGAAGTACCCCATGCAGAGACTGGCGAAAAACACTTTCGTTTGAAAGGGGTGGCCAAGCTTCCAAAAAACTACTAGTTTGCTGAAATCTCAGCAAAACTTTTTTCACCAAATCTTGATGATACTTGGTGGTAATGATGAGTTCACTAATCTCACTAGGCTGCCCAACTTTCACTCTTCTAGGTTGAAGCGTTCGTTTCCAGTAACAGTTTGAATTTTTAGGTTTCCCTCTGTTTTCTGCTATATAGACAGATGTGTTTGAAACTCTAAATCAAACACGGTTTGTGCTAGCTCCTTGAAACTTGACCAAATGAAGTAGTTCTAAGTTCTATCTCTATGGTTTGTTTCCTCTTGAAGTACCCCATGCAGAGACTGGCGAAAAACACTTTCGTTTGAAAGGGGTTGCCAAGCTTCCAAAAAATTACTAGTTTGCTGAAATCTCAGCAAACATTTTTTCACATAATCTTGATGATACTTGGTGGTAATGATCAGTTCACTAATCCCACTTGGCTGCCCAACTTTCACTCTTCTAGGTTCAAGCGTTCGTTTCCAGTAACACTTTGAATTTTTAGGTTTCACTCTGTTTTCTGCTATATAGATAGCTGTGTTTGGAATTCTAACTCAAACACGGTTTGTGCTAGCTCCTTAAAACTTGAACAAATGATGTAGTTCTAAGTTCTATCTCTATGGTTTGTTTCCTCTTGAAGTACCCCATCTAGAGACTGGCGAAAAACACTTTCGTTTGAAAGGGGTTGCCAAGCTTCCAAAAAACTACTAGTTTGCTGAAATCTCAGCAAACCTTTTTTCACCAAATCTTGATGATACTTGGTGGTAATGATCAGTTCACTAATCCCACTTGGCTGCCCAATTTTTATTCTTCTAGGTTGAAGCATTCGTTTCCAGTAACAGTTTGAATTTTTAGGTTTCACTCTGTTTTCTCCTACATAGATAGCTGTGTTTGGAATTCTAAATCAAACATGGTTTGTGCTAGCTCCTTGAAACTTGACCAAATGAAGTAGTTCTAAGTTCTATCTCTATGGTTTGTTTCCTCTTGAAGTACCCCATGCAGAGACTGGCGAAAAACACTTTCGTTTGAAAGGGGTTGCCAAGCTTCCAAAAAACTACTAGTTTGCTGAAATCTCAGCAAACATTTTTTCACCAAAACTTGATGATACTTGGTGGTAATGATCAGTTCACTAATCCCACTTGGCTGCCCAACTTTCACTCTTCTAGGTTCAAGCGTTAGTTTCCAGTAACACTTTGAATTTTTAGGTTTCACTCTGTTTTCTGCTATATAGATAGATGTGTTTGAAACTCTAAATCAAACACGGTTTGTGCTAGCTCCTTGAAACTTGACCAAATGAAGTAGTTCAAAGTTCTATCTCTATGGTTTGTTTCCTCTTGAAGTACCCAATGCAGAGACTGGCGAAAAACACTTTCGTTTGAAAGGGGTTGCCAAGCTTCCAAAAAACTCCTAGTTTGCTGAAATCTCAGCAAACATTTTTTCACCAAATCTTTATGATACTTGGTGTTAATGATCAGTTCACTAATCCCACTTTCCTGCCCAACTTTCACTCTTCTAGGTTCAAGCGTTCGTTTCCAGTAACACTTTGAATTTTTAGGTTTCACTCTGTTTTCTGCTATATAGATCGATGTGTTTGAAACTCTAAATAAAACACGGTTTGTGCTAGGTCCTTAAAACTTGACAAAATGAAGTAGTTCTAAGTTCTATCTTTACGGTTTGTTTCCTCTTGAAGTACCCCATGTAGAGACTGGTGAAAAACACTTTCGTTTGAAAGGGGTTGCCAAGCTTCCAAAAAACTACTCGTTTGCTCAAATCTCAGCAAACCTTTTTTCACCAAATCTTGATGATACTTGGTGGTAATGATCAGTTCACTAATCTCACTTGGCTGCCCAACTTTCACTCTTCTAGGTTCAAGCATTCGTTTCCAGTAACACTTTGAATTTAGGTTTCACTCTGTTTTCTGCTATATAGATAGATGTGTTTGAAACTCTAAATCAAACACGGTTTGTGCTAGCTCCTTGAAACTTTACCAAATGAAGTAGTTCTATGTTCCATCTCTATGGTTTGTTTCCTCTTGAAGTACCCCATGCAGAGACTGGCGAAAAACACTTTCGTTTGAAAGGGGTTGCCAAGCTTCCAAAATCTACTAGTTTGCTGAAATCTCAGCAAATATTTTTTCAACAAAACTTGATGATACTTGGAGGTAATGATCAGTTCACTAATCCAACTTGGATACCCAATTTTTATTCTTCTAGGTTGAAGCATTCGTTTCCAGTAACAGTTGAATTTTTAGGATTCACTCTGTTTTCTCATACATAAATAGCTGTGTTTGGAATTCTAAATCAAACACGGTTTGTGCTAGCTCCTTGAAACTTGACCAAATGAAGTAGTTCTAAGTTCTATCTCTATGGTTTGTTTCTTCTTGAAGTACCCCATGCAGAGACTGGCGAAAAACACTTTCGTTTGAAAGGGGTTGAAAAGCTTCCAAAAAACTACTAGTTTGCTGAAATCTCAGCAACATTTTTTCACCAAATCTTGATGATACTTGGTGGTAATGATCAGTTCACTAATCTCACTTGGTAGCCCAACTTTCACTCCTCTAGGTTCAAGCGTTCGTTTCCAGTAACACTTTGAATTTTTAGGTTTCACTCTGTTTTCTGCTATATAGATCGATGTGTTTGAAACTCTAAATAAAACACGGTTTGTGCTAGGTCCTTAAAACTTGACAAAATGAAGTAGTTCTAAGTTCTATCTTTACGGTTTGTTTCCTCTTGAAGTACCCCATGCAGAGACTGGTGAAAAACACTTTCGTTTGAAAGGGTTTGCCAGGTTCCAAAAAACTACTAGTTTGCTGAAATCTCAGCAAACCTTTTTTCACCAAATCTTGATGATACTTGGTGGTAATGATCAGTTCACTAATCTCACTTCCTGCCCAACTTTCACTCTTCTAGATTCAAGCATTCGTTTCCAGTAACACTTTGAATTTTTAGGTTTCACTCTGTTTTCTGCTATATAGATAGATGTGTTTGAAACTCTAAATCAAACACGGTTTGTGCTAGCTCCTTGAAACTTTACCAAATGAAGTAGTTCTATGTTCCATCTCTATGGTTTGTTTCCTCTTGAAGAACACCATGCAGAGACTGGCGAAAAACACTTTCGTTTGAAAGGGGTGGCCAAGCTTCCAAAAAACTACTAGTTTGCTGAAATCTCAGCAAAACTTTTTTCACCAAATCTTGATGATACTTGGTGGTAATGATCAGTTCACTAATCCCACTTGTCTGCCCAATATTTATTCTTCTAGGTTGAAGCATTCTTTTCCAGTAACAGTTTGAATTTTTAGTTTTCACTCTGTTTTCTGCTATATAGATAGATGTGTTTGAAACTCTAAATCAAACACGGTTTGGGCTAGCTCCTTGAAACTTGACCAAATGAAGTAGTTCTAAGTTCTATCTCTATGGTTTGTTTCCTCTTGAAGTACCCCATGCAGTGACTGGCGAAAAACACTTTCGTTTGAAAGGGGTTGCCAAGCTTCCAAAAAATTACTAGTTTGCTGAAATCTCAGCAAACATTTTTTCACATAATCTTGATGATACTTGGTGGTAATGATCAGTTCACTAATCACACTTGGCTGCCCAACTTTCACTCTTCTAGGTTCAAGCGTTCGTTTCCAGTAACACTTTAAATTTTTAGGTTTCACTCTGTTTTCTGATATATAGATAGCTGTGTTTGGAATTCTAACTCAAACACGGTTTGTGCTAGCTCCTTGAAACTTGAACAAATGAAGTAGTTCTAAGTTCTATCTCTATGGTTTGTTTCCTCTTGAAGTACCCCATGCAGAGACTGGCGAAAAACACTTTCGTTTGAAAGGGGTGGCCAAGCTTCCAAAAAACTACTAGTTTGCTGAAATCTCAGCAAACCTTTTTTCACCAAATCTTGATGATACTTGGTGGTAATGATCAGTTCACTAATCTCACTTGGCTGCCCAACTTTCACTCTTCTAGGTTCAAGCGTTCGTTTCCAGTAACACTTTGAATTTTTAGGTTTCACTCTGTTTTCTGCTATATAGATAGATGTGTTTGAAACTCTAAATCAAACACGGTATGTGCTAGCTCCTTGAAACTTGACCAAATGAAGTAGTTCTAAGTTCTATCTCTATGGTTTGTTTCCTCTTGAAGTACCCCATGCAGAGACTGGCGAAAAACACTTTTGTTTGAAAGTGGTTGCCAAGATTCCAAAAAACTACTAGTTTGCTGAAATCTCAGCAAACATTTTTTCACCAAATCTTGATGATACTTGGTGGTAATGATCAGTTCACTAAGCCCACTTGTCTGCCCAATTTTTACTCTTCTAGGTTCAAGCGTTCGTTTCCAGTAACACTTTGAATTTTTAGGTTTCACTCTGTTTTCTGCTATATAGATAGTTGTGTTTGAAACTCTAAATCAAACACGGTTTGTGCTAGCTCCTTGAATCTTTATCAAATGAAGTAGTCTCTATGGTTTGTTTCCTCTTGAAGTACACCATGCAGAGACTGGCGAAAAACACTTTCGTTTGAAAGGGGTGGCCAAGCTTCCAAAAAACTACTAGTTTGCTGAAATCTCAGCAAACCTTTTTTCACCAAATGTTGATGATACTTGGTGGTAATGATCAGTTCACTAATCTCACTTGGCTGCCCAACTTTCACTCTTCTAGGTTCAAGCGTTCGTCTCCAGTAACACTTTGAATTTTTAGGTCTCACTCTGTTTTCTGCTATATAGATAGATGTGTTTGAAACTCTAAATCAAACACGGTTTGTGCTAGCTCCGTGAAACTTGACAAAATGAAGTAGTCCTAAGTTCTATCTCTATGGTTTGTTTCCTCTTGAAGTACCCCATGCAGAGACTGGCGAAAAACACTTTCGTTTGAAAGGGGTGGCCAAGCTTCCAAAAAACTACTAGTTTGCTGAAATCTCAGCAAAACTTTTTTCACCAAATCTTGATGATACTTGGTGGTAATGATCAGTTCACTAATCCCTCTTGGCTGCCCAATTTTTATTCTTCTAGGATGAAGCATTCGTTTCCAGTAACAGTTTGAATTTTTAGGTTTCATTCTGTTTTCTCATACATAGATAGCTGTGTTTGGAATTCTAAATGAAACACGGTTTGTGCTAGCTCCTTGAATCTTGACCAAATGAAGTAGTTCTAAGTTCTATCTCTATGGTTTGTTTCCTCTTGAAGTACCCCATGCAGAGACTGGCGAAAAACACTTTCGTTTGAAAGGGGTTGCCAAGCTTCCAAAAAACTACTAGTTTGCTGAAATCTCAGCAAACCTTTTTTCACCAAATCTTGATGATACTTGGTGGTAATGATCAGTTCACTAAGCCCACTTGGCTACCCAACTTTCACTCTTCTAGGTTCAAGCGTTCGTTTCCAGTAACACTTTGAATTTTTAGGTTTCACTCTGTTTTCTGATATATAGATAGATGTGTTTGAAACTCTAAATCAAACACGGTTTGTGCTAGCTCCGTGAAACTTGACAGAATGAAGTAGTTCTAAGTTCTATCTCTATGGTTTGTTTGCTCTTGAAGTACCCCATGCAGAGACTGGCGAAGAACACTTTCGTTTGAAAGGGGTTGCCAAGCTTCCAAAAAACTACTCGTTTGCTAAAATCTCAGCAAACATTTTTTGACCAAATCTTGATGATACTTGGTGGTAATGATCAGTTCACTAATCCCACTTGGCTGCCCAAATTTTATTCTTCTAGGTTGAAGCATTCGTTTCCAGTAACAGTTTGAATTTTTATTTTTCACTCTGTTTTCTCCTACATAGATAGCTGTGTTTGGAATTCTAAATCAAACATGGTTTGTGCTAGCACCTTGAAACTTGACCAAATGAAGTAGTTCTAAGTTCTATCTCTATGGTTTGTTTCCTCTTGAAGTACCCCATGCAGAGACTGGCGAAAAACACTTTCATTTGAAAGGGGTTGCCAAGCTTCCAAAAAACTACTAGTTTGCTGAAATCTCAGCAAACATTTTTTCACCAAATCTTGATGATACTTGGTGGTAATGATCAGTTCACTAAGCCCACTTGGCTGCCCAATTTTTACTCTTCTAGGTTCAAGCGTTCGTTTCCAGTAACACTTTGAATTTTTAGGTTTCACTCTGTTTTCTGCTATATAGATAGATGTGTTTGAAACTCTAAATCAAACACGGTTTGTGCTAGCTCCTTGAAACTTTACCAAATGAAGTAGTCTCTATGGTTTGTTTCCTCTTGAAGTACACCATGCAGAGACTGGCGAAAAACACTTTCGTTTGAAAGGGGTGGCCAAGCTTCCAAAAAACTACTAGTTTGCTGAAATCTCAGCAAACCTTTTTTCACCAAATCTTGATGATACTTGGTGGTAATGATCAGTTCACTAATCTCACTTGGCTGCCCAACTTTCACTGTTCTAGGTTCAAGCGTTCGTTTCCAGTAACACTTGGAATTTTTAGGTTTCACTCTGTTTTCTGCTATATAGATAGATGTGTTTGAAACTCTAAATCAAACACGGTTTGTGCTAGCTCCTTGATACTTGACAAAATGAAGTAGTTCTAAGTTCTATCTCTATGGTTTGTTTCCTCTTGAAGTACCCCATGCAGAGACTGGCGAAAAACACTTTCGTTTGAAAGGGGTGGCCAAGCTTCCAAAAAACTACTAGTTTGCTGAAATCTCAGCAAAACTTTTTTCACCAAATCTTGATGATACTTGGTGGTAATGATGAGTTCACTAATCTCACTAGGCTGCCCAACTTTCACTCTTCTAGGTTGAAGCGTTCGTTTCCAGTAACAGTTTGAATTTTTAGGTTTCCCTCTGTTTTCTGCTATATAGACAGATGTGTTTGAAACTCTAAATCAAACACGGTTTGTGCTAGCTCCTTGAAACTTGACCAAATGAAGTAGTTCTAAGTTCTATCTCTATGGTTTGTTTCCTCTTGAAGTACCCCATGCAGAGACTGGCGAAAAACACTTTCGTTTGAAAGGGGTTGCCAAGCTTCCAAAAAATTACTAGTTTGCTGAAATCTCAGCAAACATTTTTTCACATAATCTTGAAGATACTTGGTGGTAATGATCAGTTCACTAATCCCACTTGGCTGCCCAACTTTCACTCTTCTAGGTTCAAGCGTTCGTTTCCAGTAACACTTTGAATTTTTAGGTTTCACTCTGTTTTCTGCTATATAGATAGCTGTGTTTGGAATTCTAACTCAAACACGGTTTGTGCTAGCTCCTTAAAACTTGAACAAATGATGTAGTTCTAAGTTCTATCTCTATGGTTTGTTTCCTCTTGAAGTACCCCATCTAGAGACTGGCGAAAAACACTTTCGTTTGAAAGGGGTTGCCAAGCTTCCAAAAAACTACTAGTTTGCTGAAATCTCAGCAAACCTTTTTTCACCAAATCTTGATGATACTTGGTGGTAATGATCAGTTCACTAATCCCACTTGGCTGCCCAATTTTTATTCTTCTAGGTTGAAGCATTCGTTTCCAGTAACAGTTTGAATTTTTAGGTTTCACTCTGTTTTCTCCTACATAGATAGCTGTGTTTGGAATTCTAAATCAAACATGGTTTGTGCTAGCTCCTTGAAACTTGACCAAATGAAGTAGTTCTAAGTTCTATCTCTATGGTTTGTTTCCTCTTGAAGTACCCCATGCAGAGACTGGCGAAAAACACTTTCGTTTGAAAGGGGTTGCCAAGCTTCCAAAAAACTACTAGTTTGCTGAAATCTCAGCAAACATTTTTTCACCAAAACTTGATGATACTTGGTGGTAATGATCAGTTCACTAATCCCACTTGGCTGCCCAACTTTCACTCTTCTAGGTTCAAGCGTTAGTTTCCAGTAACACTTTGAATTTTTAGGTTTCACTCTGTTTTCTGCTATATAGATAGATGTGTTTGAAACTCTAAATCAAACACGGTTTGTGCTAGCTCCTTGAAACTTGACCAAATGAAGTAGTTCTAAGTTCTATCTCTATGGTTTGTTTCCTCTTGAAGTACCCAATGCAGAGACTGGCGAAAAACACTTTCGTTTGAAAGGGGTTGCCAAGCTTCCAAAAAACTCCTAGTTTGCTGAAATCTCAGCAAACATTTTTTCACCAAATCTTTATGATACTTGGTGGTAATGATCAGTTCACTAATCCCACTTTCCTGCCCAACTTTCACTCTTCTAGGTTCAAGCGTTCGTTTCCAGTAACACTTTGAATTTTTAGGTTTCACTCTGTTTTCTGCTATATAGATCGATGTGTTTGAAACTCTAAATAAAACACGGTTTGTGCTAGGTCCTTAAAACTTGACAAAATGAAGTAGTTCTAAGTTCTATCTTTACGGTTTGTTTCCTCTTGAAGTACCCCATGCAGAGACTGGTGAAAAACACTTTCGTTTGAAAGGGTTTGCCAAGCTTCCAAAAAACTACTAGTTTGCTCAAATCTCAGCAAAACTTTTTTCACCAAATCTTGATGATACTTGGTGGTAATGATCAGTTCACTAATCTCACTTGGCTGCCCAACTTTCACTGTTCTAGGTTCAAGCATTCATTTCCAGTAACACTTTGAATTTAGGTTTCACTCTGTTTTCTGCTATATAGATAGATGTGTTTGAAACTCTAAATCAAACACGGTTTGTGCTAGCTCCTTGAAACTTTACCAAATGAAGTAGTTCTATGTTCCATCTCTATGGTTTGTTTCCTCTTGAAGAACACCATGCAGAGACTGGCGAAAAACACTTTCGTTTGAAAGGGGTGGCCAAGCTTCCAAAAAACTACTAGTTTGCTGAAATCTCAGCAAAACTTTTTTCACCAAATCTTGATGATACTTGGTGGTAATGATCAGTTCACTAATCCCACTTGTCTGCCCAATATTTATTCTTCTAGGTTGAAGCATTCTTTTCCAGTAACAGTTTGAATTTTTAGTTTTCACTCTGTTTTCTGCTATATAGATAGATGTGTTTGAAACTCTAAATCAAACACGGTTTGGGCTAGCTCCTTGAAACTTGACCAAATGAAGTAGTTCTAAGTTCTATCTCTATGGTTTGTTTCCTCTTGAAGTACCCCATGCAGTGACTGGCGAAAAACACTTTCGTTTGAAAGGGGTTGCCAAGCTTCCAAAAAATTACTAGTTTGCTGAAATCTCAGCAAACATTTTTTCACATAATCTTGATGATACTTGGTGGTAATGATCAGTTCACTAATCACACTTGGCTGCCCAACTTTCACTCTTCTAGGTTCAAGCGTTCGTTTCCAGTAACACTTTAAATTTTTAGGTTTCACTCTGTTTTCTGATATATAGATAGCTGTGTTTGGAATTCTAACTCAAACACGGTTTGTGCTAGCTCCTTGAAACTTGAACAAATGAAGTAGTTCTAAGTTCTATCTCTATGGTTTGTTTCCTCTTGAAGTACCCCATGCAGAGACTGGCGAAAAACACTTTCGTTTGAAAGGGGTGGCCAAGCTTCCAAAAAACTACTAGTTTGCTGAAATCTCAGCAAACCTTTTTTCACCAAATCTTGATGATACTTGGTGGTAATGATCAGTTCACTAATCTCACTTGGCTGCCCAACTTTCACTCTTCTAGGTTCAAGCGTTCGTTTCCAGTAACACTTTGAATTTTTAGGTTTCACTCTGTTTTCTGCTATATAGATAGATGTGTTTGAAACTCTAAATCAAACACGGTATGTGCTAGCTCCTTGAAACTTGACCAAATGAAGTAGTTCTAAGTTCTATCTCTATGGTTTGTTTCCTCTTGAAGTACCCCATGCAGAGACTGGCGAAAAACACTTTTGTTTGAAAGTGGTTGCCAAGATTCCAAAAAACTACTAGTTTGCTGAAATCTCAGCAAACATTTTTTCACCAAATCTTGATGATACTTGGTGGTAATGATCAGTTCACTAAGCCCACTTGTCTGCCCAATTTTTACTCTTCTAGGTTCAAGCGTTCGTTTCCAGTAACACTTTGAATTTTTAGGTTTCACTCTGTTTTCTGCTATATAGATAGTTGTGTTTGAAACTCTAAATCAAACACGGTTTGTGCTAGCTCCTTGAATCTTTATCAAATGAAGTAGTCTCTATGGTTTGTTTCCTCTTGAAGTACACCATGCAGAGACTGGCGAAAAACACTTTCGTTTGAAAGGGGTGGCCAAGCTTCCAAAAAACTACTAGTTTGCTGAAATCTCAGCAAACCTTTTTTCACCAAATGTTGATGATACTTGGTGGTAATGATCAGTTCACTAATCTCACTTGGCTGCCCAACTTTCACTCTTCTAGGTTCAAGCGTTCGTCTCCAGTAACACTTTGAATTTTTAGGTCTCACTCTGTTTTCTGCTATATAGATAGATGTGTTTGAAACTCTAAATCAAACACGGTTTGTGCTAGCTCCGTGAAACTTGACAAAATGAAGTAGTCCTAAGTTCTATCTCTATGGTTTGTTTCCTCTTGAAGTACCCCATGCAGAGACTGGCGAAAAACACTTTCGTTTGAAAGGGGTGGCCAAGCTTCCAAAAAACTACTAGTTTGCTGAAATCTCAGCAAAACTTTTTTCACCAAATCTTGATGATACTTGGTGGTAATGATCAGTTCACTAATCCCTCTTGGCTGCCCAATTTTTATTCTTCTAGGATGAAGCATTCGTTTCCAGTAACAGTTTGAATTTTTAGGTTTCATTCTGTTTTCTCATACATAGATAGCTGTGTTTGGAATTCTAAATGAAACACGGTTTGTGCTAGCTCCTTGAATCTTGACCAAATGAAGTAGTTCTAAGTTCTATCTCTATGGTTTGTTTCCTCTTGAAGTACCCCATGCAGAGACTGGCGAAAAACACTTTCGTTTGAAAGGGGTTGCCAAGCTTCCAAAAAACTACTAGTTTGCTGAAATCTCAGCAAACCTTTTTTCACCAAATCTTGATGATACTTGGTGGTAATGATCAGTTCACTAAGCCCACTTGGCTACCCAACTTTCACTCTTCTAGGTTCAAGCGTTCGTTTCCAGTAACACTTTGAATTTTTAGGTTTCACTCTGTTTTCTGATATATAGATAGATGTGTTTGAAACTCTAAATCAAACACGGTTTGTGCTAGCTCCGTGAAACTTGACAGAATGAAGTAGTTCTAAGTTCTATCTCTATGGTTTGTTTGCTCTTGAAGTACCCCATGCAGAGACTGGCGAAGAACACTTTCGTTTGAAAGGGGTTGCCAAGCTTCCAAAAAACTACTCGTTTGCTAAAATCTCAGCAAACATTTTTTGACCAAATCTTGATGATACTTGGTGGTAATGATCAGTTCACTAATCCCACTTGGCTGCCCAAATTTTATTCTTCTAGGTTGAAGCATTCGTTTCCAGTAACAGTTTGAATTTTTATTTTTCACTCTGTTTTCTCCTACATAGATAGCTGTGTTTGGAATTCTAAATCAAACATGGTTTGTGCTAGCACCTTGAAACTTGACCAAATGAAGTAGTTCTAAGTTCTATCTCTATGGTTTGTTTCCTCTTGAAGTACCCCATGCAGAGACTGGCGAAAAACACTTTCATTTGAAAGGGGTTGCCAAGCTTCCAAAAAACTACTAGTTTGCTGAAATCTCAGCAAACATTTTTTCACCAAATCTTGATGATACTTGGTGGTAATGATCAGTTCACTAAGCCCACTTGGCTGCCCAATTTTTACTCTTCTAGGTTCAAGCGTTCGTTTCCAGTAACACTTTGAATTTTTAGGTTTCACTCTGTTTTCTGCTATATAGATAGATGTGTTTGAAACTCTAAATCAAACACGGTTTGTGCTAGCTCCTTGAAACTTTACCAAATGAAGTAGTCTCTATGGTTTGTTTCCTCTTGAAGTACACCATGCAGAGACTGGCGAAAAACACTTTCGTTTGAAAGGGGTGGCCAAGCTTCCAAAAAACTACTAGTTTGCTGAAATCTCAGCAAACCTTTTTTCACCAAATCTTGATGATACTTGGTGGTAATGATCAGTTCACTAATCTCACTTGGCTGCCCAACTTTCACTGTTCTAGGTTCAAGCGTTCGTTTCCAGTAACACTTGGAATTTTTAGGTTTCACTCTGTTTTCTGCTATATAGATAGATGTGTTTGAAACTCTAAATCAAACACGGTTTGTGCTAGCTCCTTGATACTTGACAAAATGAAGTAGTTCTAAGTTCTATCTCTATGGTTTGTTTCCTCTTGAAGTACCCCATGCAGAGACTGGCGAAAAACACTTTCGTTTGAAAGGGGTGGCCAAGCTTCCAAAAAACTACTAGTTTGCTGAAATCTCAGCAAAACTTTTTTCACCAAATCTTGATGATACTTGGTGGTAATGATGAGTTCACTAATCTCACTAGGCTGCCCAACTTTCACTCTTCTAGGTTGAAGCGTTCGTTTCCAGTAACAGTTTGAATTTTTAGGTTTCCCTCTGTTTTCTGCTATATAGACAGATGTGTTTGAAACTCTAAATCAAACACGGTTTGTGCTAGCTCCTTGAAACTTGACCAAATGAAGTAGTTCTAAGTTCTATCTCTATGGTTTGTTTCCTCTTGAAGTACCCCATGCAGAGACTGGCGAAAAACACTTTCGTTTGAAAGGGGTTGCCAAGCTTCCAAAAAATTACTAGTTTGCTGAAATCTCAGCAAACATTTTTTCACATAATCTTGAAGATACTTGGTGGTAATGATCAGTTCACTAATCCCACTTGGCTGCCCAACTTTCACTCTTCTAGGTTCAAGCGTTCGTTTCCAGTAACACTTTGAATTTTTAGGTTTCACTCTGTTTTCTGCTATATAGATAGCTGTGTTTGGAATTCTAACTCAAACACGGTTTGTGCTAGCTCCTTAAAACTTGAACAAATGATGTAGTTCTAAGTTCTATCTCTATGGTTTGTTTCCTCTTGAAGTACCCCATCTAGAGACTGGCGAAAAACACTTTCGTTTGAAAGGGGTTGCCAAGCTTCCAAAAAACTACTAGTTTGCTGAAATCTCAGCAAACCTTTTTTCACCAAATCTTGATGATACTTGGTGGTAATGATCAGTTCACTAATCCCACTTGGCTGCCCAATTTTTATTCTTCTAGGTTGAAGCATTCGTTTCCAGTAACAGTTTGAATTTTTAGGTTTCACTCTGTTTTCTCCTACATAGATAGCTGTGTTTGGAATTCTAAATCAAACATGGTTTGTGCTAGCTCCTTGAAACTTGACCAAATGAAGTAGTTCTAAGTTCTATCTCTATGGTTTGTTTCCTCTTGAAGTACCCCATGCAGAGACTGGCGAAAAACACTTTCGTTTGAAAGGGGTTGCCAAGCTTCCAAAAAACTACTAGTTTGCTGAAATCTCAGCAAACATTTTTTCACCAAAACTTGATGATACTTGGTGGTAATGATCAGTTCACTAATCCCACTTGGCTGCCCAACTTTCACTCTTCTAGGTTCAAGCGTTAGTTTCCAGTAACACTTTGAATTTTTAGGTTTCACTCTGTTTTCTGCTATATAGATAGATGTGTTTGAAACTCTAAATCAAACACGGTTTGTGCTAGCTCCTTGAAACTTGACCAAATGAAGTAGTTCTAAGTTCTATCTCTATGGTTTGTTTCCTCTTGAAGTACCCAATGCAGAGACTGGCGAAAAACACTTTCGTTTGAAAGGGGTTGCCAAGCTTCCAAAAAACTCCTAGTTTGCTGAAATCTCAGCAAACATTTTTTCACCAAATCTTTATGATACTTGGTGGTAATGATCAGTTCACTAATCCCACTTTCCTGCCCAACTTTCACTCTTCTAGGTTCAAGCGTTCGTTTCCAGTAACACTTTGAATTTTTAGGTTTCACTCTGTTTTCTGCTATATAGATCGATGTGTTTGAAACTCTAAATAAAACACGGTTTGTGCTAGGTCCTTAAAACTTGACAAAATGAAGTAGTTCTAAGTTCTATCTTTACGGTTTGTTTCCTCTTGAAGTACCCCATGCAGAGACTGGTGAAAAACACTTTCGTTTGAAAGGGTTTGCCAAGCTTCCAAAAAACTACTAGTTTGCTCAAATCTCAGCAAAACTTTTTTCACCAAATCTTGATGATACTTGGTGGTAATGATCAGTTCACTAATCTCACTTGGCTGCCCAACTTTCACTGTTCTAGGTTCAAGCATTCATTTCCAGTAACACTTTGAATTTAGGTTTCACTCTGTTTTCTGCTATATAGATAGATGTGTTTGAAACTCTAAATCAAACACGGTTTGTGCTAGCTCCTTGAAACTTTACCAAATGAAGTAGTTCTATGTTCCATCTCTATGGTTTGTTTCCTCTTGAAATACACCATGCAGAGACTGGCGAAAAACACTTTCGTTTGAAAGGGGTGGCCAAGCTTCCAAAAAACTACTAGTTTGCTGAAATCTCAGCAAAACTTTTTTCAACAAATCTTGATGATACTTGGTGGTAATGATCAGTTCACTAATCCCACTTGGCTGCCCAATATTTATTCTTCTAGGTTGAAGCATTCGTTTCCAGTAACAGTTTGAATTTTTAGTTTTCACTCTGTTTTCTGCTATATAGATAGATGTCTTTGAAACTCTAAATCAAACACGGTTTGTGCTAGCTCCTTGAAACTTGACCAAATGAAGTAGTTCTAAGTTCTATCTCTATGGTTTGTTTCCTCTTGAAGTACCCCATGAAGAGACTGGCGAAAAACACTTTCGTTTGAAAGGGGTTGCCAAGCTTCCAAAAAACTACTAGTTTGCTGAAATCTCAGCAAACATTTTTTCACCAAAACTTGATGATACTTGGTGGTAATGATCAGTTCACTAATCCCACTTGGCTGCCCACCTTTCACTCTTCTAGGTTCAAGCGTTAGTTTCCAGTAACACTTTGAATTTTTAGGTTTCACTCTGTTTTCTGCTATATAGATAGATGTGTTTGGAACTCTAAATCAAACACGGTTTGTGCTAGCTCCGTGAAACTTGACCAAATGAAGTAGTTCTAAGTTCTATCTCTATGGTTGGTTTCCTCTTGAAGTACCCCATGCAGAGACTGGCGAAAAACACTTTCGTTTGAAAGGGGTTGCCAAGCTTCCAAAAAACTACTAGTTTGCTGAAATCTCAGCAAACATTTTTTCAACAAATCTTGATGATACTTGGAGGTAATGATCAGTTCACTAATCCCACTTGGATACCCAATTTTTATTCTTCTAGGTTGAAGCATTCGTTTCCAGTAACAGTTGAATTTTTAGGATTCACTCTGTTTTCTCATACATAAATAGCTGTGTTTGGAATTCTAAATCAAACACGGTTTGTGCTAGCTCCTTGAAACTTGACCAAATGAAGTAGTTCTAAGTTCTATCTCAATGGTTTGTTTCTTCTTGAAGTACCCCATGCAGAGACTGGCGAAAAACACTTTCGTTTGAAATGGGTTGAAAAGCTTCCAAAAAACTACTAGTTTGCTGAAATCTCAGCAACATTTTTTCACCAAATCTTGATGATACTTGGTGGTAATGATCAGTTCACTAATCTCACTTGGCTGCCCAACTTTCACTCCTCTAGGTTCAAGCGTTCGTTTCCAGTAACACTTTGAATTTTTAGGTTTCACTCTGTTTTCTGCTATATAGATCGATGTGTTTGAAACTCTACATAAAACACGGTTTGTGCTAGGTCCTTAAAACTTGACAAAATGAAGTAGTTCTAAGTTCTATCTTTACGGTTTGTTTCCTCTTGAAGTACCCCATGCAGAGACTGGTGAAAAACACTTTCGTTTGAAAGGGTTTGCCAGGTTCCAAAAAACTACTAGTTTGCTGAAATCTCAGCAAACCTTTTTTCACCAAATCTTGATGATACTTGGTGGTAATGATCAGTTCACTAATCTCACTTCCTGCCCAACTTTCACTCTTCTAGATTCAAGCATTCGTTTCCAGTAACACTTTGAATTTTTAGGTTTCACTCTGTTTTCTGCTATATAGATAGATGTGTTTGAAACTCTAAATCAAACACGGTTTGTGCTAGCTCCTTGAAACTTTACCAAATGAAGTAGTTCTATGTTCCATCTCTATGGTTTGTTTCCTCTTGAAGAACACCATGCAGAGACTGGCGAAAAACACTTTCGTTTGAAAGGGGTGGCCAAGCTTCCAAAAAACTACTAGTTTGCTGAAATCTCAGCAAAACTTTTTTCACCAAATCTTGATGATACTTCGTGGTAATGATCAGTTCACTAATCCCACTTGTCTACCCAATATTTATTCTTCTAGGTTGAAGCATTCGTTTCCAGTAACAGTTTGAATTTTTAGTTTTCACTCTGTTTTCTGCTATATAGATAGATGTGTTTGAAACTCTAAATCAAACACGGTTTGGGCTAGCTCCTTGAAACTTGACCAAATGAAGTAGTTCTAAGTTCTATCTCTATGGTTTGTTTCCTCTGGAAGTACCCCATGCAGAGACTGGCGAAAAACACTTTCGTTTGAAAGGGGTGGCCAAGCTTCCAAAAAACTACTAGTTTGCTGAAATCTCAGCAAACCTTTTTTCACCAAATCTTGATGATACTTGGTGGTAATGATCAGTTCACTAATCTCACTTGGCTGCCCAACTTTCACTCTTCTAGGTTCAAGCGTTCGTTTCCAGTAACACTTTGAATTTTTAGGTTTCACTCTGTTTTCTGCTATATAGATAGATGTGTTTGAAACTCTAAATCAAACACGGTATGTGCTAGCTCCTTGAAACTTGACCAAATGAAGTAGTTCTAAGTTCTATCTCTATGGTTTGTTTCCTCTTGAAGTACCCCATGCAGAGACTGGCGAAAAACACTTTTGTTTGAAAGTGGTTGCCAAGCTTCCAAAAAACTACTAGTTTGCTGAAATCTCAGCAAACATTTTTTCACCAAATCTTGATGATACTTGGTGGTAATGATCAGTTCACTAAGCCCACTTGTCTGCCCAATTTTTACTCTTCTAGGTTCAAGCGTTCGTTTCCAGTAACACTTTGAATTTTTAGGTTTCACTCTGTTTTCTGCTATATAGATAGTTGTGTTTGAAACTCTAAATCAAACACGGTTTGTGCTAGCTCCTTGAATCTTTATCAAATGAAGTAGTCTCTATGGTTTGTTTCCTCTTGAAGTACACCATGCAGAGACTGGCGAAAAACACTTTCGTTTGAAAGGGGTGGCCAAGCTTCCAAAAAACTACTAGTTTGCTGAAATCTCAGCAAACCTTTTTTCACCAAATGTTGATGATACTTGGTGGTAATGATCAGTTCACTAATCTCACTTGGCTGCCCAACTTTCACTCTTCTAGGTTCAAGCGTTCGTTTCCAGTAACACTTTGAATTTTTAGGTCTCACTCTGTTTTCTGCTATATAGATAGATGTGTTTGAAACTCTAAATCAAACACGGTTTGTGCTAGCTCCGTGAAACTTGACAAAATGAAGTAGTCCTAAGTTCTATCTCTATGGTTTGTTTCCTCTTGAAGTACCCCATGCAGAGACTGGCGAAAAACACTTTCGTTTGAAAGGGGTGGCCAAGCTTCCAAAAAACTACTAGTTTGCTGAAATCTCAGCAAAACTTTTTTCACCAAATCTTGATGATACTTGGTGGTAATGATCAGTTCACTAATCCCACTTGGCTGCCCAATTTTTATTCTTCTAGGTTGAAGCATTCGTTTCCAGTAACAGTTTGAATTTTTAGGTTTCATTCTGTTTTCTCATACATAGATAGCTGTGTTTGGAATTCTAAATGAAACACGGTTTGTGCTAGCTCCTTGAAACTTGACCAAATGAAGTAGTTCTAAGTTCTATCTCTATGGTTTGTTTCCTCTTGAAGTACCCCATGCAGAGACTGGCGAAAAACACTTTCGTTTGAAAGGGGTTGCCAAGCTTCCAAAAAACTACTAGTTTGCTGAAATCTCAGCAAACCTTTTTTCACCAAATCTTGATGATACTTGGTGGTAATGATCAGTTCACTAAGCCCACTTGGCTACCCAACTTTCACTCTTCTAGGTTCAAGCGTTCGTTTCCAGTAACACTTTGAATTTTTAGGTTTCACTCTGTTTTCTGATATATAGATAGATGTGTTTGAAACTCTAAATCAAACACGGTTTGTGCTAGCTCCGTGAAACTTGACAGAATGAAGTAGTTCTAAGTTCTATCTCTATGGTTTGTTTCCTCTTGAAGTACCCCATGCAGAGACTGGCGAAGAACACTTTCGTTTGAAAGGGGTTGCCAAGCTTCCAAAAAACTACTCGTTTGCTAAAATCTCAGCAAACATTTTTTGACCAAATCTTGATGATACTTGGTGGTAATGATCAGTTCACTAATCCCACTTGGCTGCCCAAATTTTATTTTTCTAGGTTGAAGCATTCGTTTCCAGTAACAGTTTGAATTTTTATTTTTCACTCTGTTTTCTCCTACATAGATAGCTGTGTTTGGAATTCTAAATCAAACATGGTTTGTGCTAGCTCCTTGAAACTTGACCAAATGAAGTAGTTCTAAGTTCTATCTCTATGGTTTGTTTCCTCTTGAAGTACCCCATGCAGAGACTGGCGAAAAACACTTTCATTTGAAAGGGGTTGCCAAGCTTCCAAAAAACTACTAGTTTGCTGAAATCTCAGCAAACATTTTTTCACCAAATCTTGATGATACTTGGTGGTAATGATCAGTTCACTAAGCCCACTTGGCTGCCCAATTTTTACTCTTCTTGGTTCAAGCGTTCGTTTCCAGTAACACTTTGAATTTTTAGGTTTCACTCTGTTTTCTGCTATATAGATAGATGTGTTTGAAACTCTAAATCAAACACGGTTTGTGCTAGCTCCTTGAAACTTTACCAAATGAAGTAGTCTCTATGGTTTGTTTCCTCTTGAAGTACACCATGCAGAGACTGGCGAAAAACACTTTCGTTTGAAAGGGGTGGCCAAGCTTCCAAAAAACTACTAGGTTGCTGAAATCTCAGCAAACATTTTTTCACCAAATCTTGCTGATACTTGGTGGTAATGATCAGTTCACTAATCTCACTTGCCTGCCCAACTTTCACTCTTCTAGGTTCAAGCCTTTGTTTCCAGTAACACTTGGAATTTTTAGGTTTCACTCTGTTTTCTGCTATATAGATAGATGTGTTTGAAACTCTAAATCAAACACGGTTTGTGCTAGCTCCGTGAAACTTGACAAATGAAGTAGTCCTAAGTTCTATCTCTATGGTTTGTTTCCTCTTGAAGTACCCCATGCAGAGACTGGCGAAAAACACTTTCGTTTGAAAGGGGTTGATTAGCTTCCAAAAAACTACTCGTTTGCTGAAATCTCAGCAAACATTTTTTCACCAAAACTTGATGATACTTGGTGGTAATGATCAGTTCACTACTCCCACTTGGCTGCCCAACTTTCACTCTTCTAGGTTCAAGCGTTCGTTTCCAGTAACACTTTGAATTTTTAGGTTTCACTCTGTTTTCTGCTATATAGATAGATGTGTTTGAAACTCTAAATCAAACATGGTTTGTGCTAGCTCCTTGAAACTTGACCAAATGAAGTAGTTCTAAGTTCTATCTCTATGGTTTGTTTCCTCTTGAAGAACCCCATGCAGAGACTGGCGAAAAACACTTTCGTTTGAAAGGGGTTGCCAAGCTTCCAAAAAACTACTAGTTTGCTGAAATCTCAGCAAACAGTTTTTCACCAAATCTTGATGATACTTGGTGGTAATGATCAGTTCACTAAGCCCACTTGTCTGCCCAATTTTTACTCTTCTAAGTTCAAGCGTTCGTTTCCAGTAACACTTTGAATTTTTAGGTTTCACTCTGTTTTCTGCTATATAGATAGATGTGTTTGAAACTCTAAATCAAACACGGTTTGTGCTAGCTCCTTGAATCTTTATCAAATGAAGTAGTCTCTATTGTTTGTTTCCTCTTGAAGTACACCATGCAGAGACAGGCGAAAAACACTTTCGTTTGAAAGGGGTGGCCAAGCTTCCAAAAAACTACTAGTTTGCTGAAATCTCAGCAAACCTTTTTTCACCAAATGTTGATGCTTGGTGGTAATGATCAGTTCACTAATCTCACTTGGCTGCCCAACTTTCACTCTTCTAGGTTCAAGCGTTCATCTCCAGTAACACTTTGAATTTTTAGGTCTCACTCTGTTTTCTGCTATATAGATAGATGTGTTTGAAACTCTAAATCAAACACGGTTTGTGCTAGCTCCGTGAAACTTGACAAAATGAAGTAGTCCTAAGTTCTATCTCTATGGTTTGTTTCCTCTTGAAGTACCCCATGCAGAGAATGGCGAAAAACACTTTCGTTTGAAAGGGGTTGCCAAGCTTCCAAAAAACTACTAGTTTGCTGAAATCTCAGCAAACCTTTTTTCACCAAATCTTGATGATACTTAGTGGTCATGATCAGTTCACTAATCCCACTTGGCTGCCCAATTTTTATTCTTCTAGGTTGAAGCATTGGTTTCCAGTAACAGTTTGAATTTTTAGGTTTCACTCTGTTTTCTCCTACATAGATAGCTGTGTTTGGAATTCTAAATCAAACCTGGTTGGTGCTAGCTCCTTGAAACTTGACAAAATGAAGTAGTTCTCAGTTCTATCTCTATGGTTTGTTTCCTCTTGAAGTACCCCATGCAGAGACCGGCGAAAAACACTTTCGTTTGAAAGGGGTTGCCAAGCTTCCAAAAAACTACTAGTTTGCTGAAATCTCAGCAAACCTTTTTTCAACAAATCTTGATGATACTTGGTGGTAATGATCAGTTCACTAAGCCCACTTGGCTGCCAATTTTCACTCTTCTAGGTTCAAGCGTTCATTTCCAGTAACACTTTGAAATTTTAGGTTTCACTCTGTTTTCTGCTATATAGATAGATGTGTTTGAAACTCTAAATCAAACACGGTTTGTGCTAGCTCCGTGAAACTTGACAAAATGAAGTAGTTCTAAGTTCTATCTCTATGGTTTGTTTCCTCTTGAAGTACCCCATGCAGAGACTGCGAAGAACACTTTCGTTTGAAAGGGGTTGCCAAGCTTCCAAAAAACTTCACGTTTGCTGAAATCTCAGCAAACATTTTTTCACCAAATCTTGATGATACTTGGTGGTAATGATCAGTTCACTAATCCCACTTGGCTGCCCAACTTTCACTCTTCTAGGTTCAAGCGTTCGTTTCCAGTAACACTTTTATATTTTTAGGTTTCACTCTGTTTTCTGCTATATAGATAGATGTGTTTGAAACTCTAAATCAAACACGGTTTGTGCTAGCTCCTTGAAAGTTGACCAAATGAAGTAGTTCTAAGTTCTATCTCTATGGTTTGTTTCCTCTTGAAATACCCCATGCAGAGACTGGCGAAAAACACTTTCGTTTGAAAGGCGTTGCCAAGCTTCCAAAAAACTACTAGTTTGCTGAAATCTCAGCAAACCTTTTTTCACCAAATCTTGATGATACTTGGTGGTAACGATCAGTTCAGTAAGCCCACTTGGCTGCCCAACTTTCACTCTTCTAGGTTCAAGCGTTCGTTTCCAGTAACACTTTGAATTTTTAGGTTTCACTCTGTTTTCTGCTATATAGATAGATGTGTTTGAAACTCTAAATCAAACAAGGTTTGTGCTACCTCCTTGAATCTTGACCAAATGAAGTAGTTCTAAGTTCTATCTATGTTTTGTTTCCTCTTGAAGTACCCCATGCAGAGACTGGCGAAAAACACTTTCGTTTTAAAGGGGTTGCCAGGCTTCCAAAAAACTACTAGTTTGCTGAAATCTCAGCAAACCTTTTTTCACCAAATCTTGATGATACTTGGTGGTAATGATCAGTTCACTAATCTCACTTGGCTGCCCAACATTCACTCTTCTAGGTTCAAGAGTTCGTTTCAGTAACACTTTGAATTTTTAGGTTTCACTCTGTTTTCTGCTATATAGATAGATGTGTTTGAAACTCTAAATCAAACACGGTTTTTGCTAGCTCCTTGAAACTTTACCAAATGTAGTAGTTCTATGTTCCACTCTATGGTTTGTTTCCTCTTGAAGTACACCATGCAGAGACTGGCGAAAAACACTTTCGTTTGAAAGGGGTGGCCAAGCTTCCAAAAAACTACTAGTTTGCTGAAATCTCAGCAAAACTTTTTTCACCAAAACTTGATGATACTTGGTGGTAATGATCAGTTCACAAAGCCCACTTGGCTGCCCAATTTTTACTCTTCTAGGTTCAAGCGTTCGTTTCCTGTAACACTTTGAATTTTTAGGTTTCACTCTGTTTTCTGCTATATAGATAGATGTGTTTGAAACTCTAAATCAAACACGGTTTTTGCTAGCTCCTTGAAACTTTACCAAATGAAGTAGTTCTATGTTCCATCTCTATGGTTTGTTTCCTCTTGAAGTACACCATGCAGAGACTGGCGAAAAACACTTTCGTTTGAAAGGGGTGGCCAAGCTTCCAAAAAACTACTAGTTTGCTGAAATCTCAGCAAACCTTTTTTAACCAAATCTTGATGATACTTGGTGGTCATGATCAGTTCACTAATCCCACTTGGCTGCCCAATTTTTATTCTTCTAGGTTGAAGCATTCGTTTCCAGTAACAGTTTGAATTTTTAGGTTTCACTCTGTTTTCTCCTACATAGATAGCTGTGTTTGGATTTCTAAATCAAACCTGGTTTGTGCTAACTCCTTGAAACTTGACAAAATGAAGTAGTTCTCAGTTCTATCTCTATGGTTTGTTTCCTCTTGAAGTACCCCATGCAGAGACTGGCGAAAAACACTTTCGTTTGAAAGGGGTTGCCAAGCTTCCAAAAAACTACTAGTTTGCTGAAATCTCAGCAAACATTTTTTCAACAAATATTGATGATACTTGGTGGTAATGATCAGTTCACTAAGCCCACTTGGCTGCCCAATTTTCACTCTTCTAGGTTCAAGCGTTCATTTCCAGTAACACTTTGAAATTTTAGGTTTCACTCTGTTTTCTGCTATATAGATAGATGTGTTTGAAACTCTAAATCAAACACGGTTTGTGCTAGCTCCGTGAAACTTGACAAAATGAAGTAGTTCTAAGTTCTATCTCTATGGTTTGTTTCCTCTTGAAGTACCCCATGCAGAGACTGGCGAATAACACTCTCGTTTGAAAGGGGTTGCCAAGCTTCCAAAAAACTTCACGTTTGCTGAAATCTCAGCAAACATTTTTTCACAAAATCTTGATGATACTTGGTGGTAATGATCAGTTCACTAATCTCACTTGGCTGCCCAACATTCACTCTTCTAGGTTCAAGCGTTCGTTTCCAGTAACACATTGAATTTTTAGGTTTCACTCTGTTTTCTGCTATATAGATAGATGTGTTTGAAACTCTAAATCAAACACGGTTTGTGCTAGCTCCTTGAAACTTTACCAAATGAAGTAGTTCTATGTTCCATCTCTATGGTTTGTTTCCTCTTGAAGTACACCATGCAGAGACTGGCGAAAAACACTTTCGTTTGAAAGGGGTGGCCAAGCTTCCAAAAAACTACTAGTTTGCTGAAATCTCAGCAAAACTTTTTTCACCAAAACTTGATGACACTTGGTGGTAATGATCAGTTCACAAAGCCCACTTGGCTGCCGAATTTTTACTCTTCTAGGTTCAAGCGTTCTTTTCCTGTAACACTTTGAATTTTTAGGTTTCACTCTGTTTTCTGCTATATAGATAGATTTGTTTGAATCTCTAAATCAAACACGGTTATTGCTAGCTCCTTGAAACTTTACCAAATGAAGTAGTTCTATGTTCCATCTCTATGGTTTGTTTCCTCTTGAAGTACACCATGCAGAGACTGGCGAAAAACACTTTCGTTTGAAAGGGGTGGCCAAGCTTCCAAAAAACTACTAGTTTGCTGAAATCTCAGCATAACTTTTTTCACCAAAACTTGATGATACTTGGTGGTAATGATCAGTTCACAAAGTCCACTTGGCTGCCCAAATTTTATTCTTCTAGTTTGAAGCATTCGTTTCCAGTAACAGTTTGAATTTTTAGGTTTCACTCTGTTTTCTCATACGTAGATAGCTGTGTTTGGAATTCTAAATCAAACACGGTTTGTGCTAGCTCCGTGAAACTTGACCAAATGAAGTAGTTCTAAGTTCTATCTCTATGGTTTGTTTCCTGTTGAAGTACCCCATGCAGAGACTGGCGAAAAACACTTTCGTTTGAAAGGGGTTGCCAAGCTTCCAAAAAACTACTAGTTTGTTGAAATCTCAGCAAACATTTTTTTCACCAAATCTTGATGATACTTGGTGGTAATGATCAGTTCACTAATCCCACTTGGCTACAAAATTTTTATTCTTCTAGGTTGAAGCATTCGTTTCCAGTAACAGTTTGAATTTTTATTTTTCACTCTGTTTTCTCCTACATAGATAGCTGTGTTTGGAATTCTAAATCAAACATGGTTTGTGCTAGCTCCTTGAAACTTGACCAATGAAGTAGTTCTAAGTTCTATCTCTATGGTTTGTTTCCTCTTGAAGTACCCCATGCAGAGACTGGCGAAAAACTCTTTCATTTGAAAGGGGTTGCCAAGCTTCCAAAAAACTACTAGTTTGCTGAAATGTCAGGAAACATTTTTTCACCAAATCTTGATGATTCTTGGTGGTAATGATCAGTTCACTAAGCCCACTTGGCTGCCCAATTTTTACTCTTCTAGGTTCAAGCGTTCGTTTCCAGTAACACTTTGAATTTTTAGGTTTCACTCTGTTTTCTGCTATATAGATAGATGTGTTTGAAACTCTAAATCAAACACGGTTTGTGCTAGCTCCTTGAAACTTTACCAAATGAAGTAGTCTCTATGGTTTGTTTCCTCTTGAAGTACACCATGCAGAGACTGGCGAAAAACACTTTCGTTTGAAAGGGGTGGCCAAGCTTCCAAAAAACTACTAGTTTGCTGAAATCTCAGCAAACCTTTTTTCACCAAATCTTGCTGATACTTGGTGGTAATGATCAGTTCACTAATCTCACTTGCCTGCCCAACTTTCACTCTTCTAGGTTCAAGCGTTCATTTCCAGTAACACTTGGAATTTTTAGGTTTCACTCTGTTTTCTGCTATATAGATAGATGTGTTTGAAACTCTAAATCAAACACGGTTTGTGCTAGCTCCGTGAAACTTGACAAAATGAAGTAGTCCTAAGTTCTATCTCTATGTTTTGTTTCCTCTTGAAGTACCCCATGCAGAGACTGGCGAAAAACACTTTCGTTTGAAAGGGGTTGCCAAGCTTCCAAAAAACTACTAGTTTGCTGAAATCTCAGCAAACCTTTTTTCACCAAATCTTGATGATACTTGGTGGTCATGATCAGTTCACTAATCCCACTTGGCTGCCCAATTTTTATTCTTCTAGGTTGAAGCATTCGTTTCCAGTAACAGTTTGAATTTTTAGGTTTCACTCTGTTTTCTCCTACATAGATAGCTGTGTTTGGAATTCTAAATCAAACATGGTTTGTGCTAGCTCCTTGAAACTTGACCAAATGAAGTAGTTCTAAGTTCTATCTCTATGGTTTGTTTCCTCTTGAAGTACCCCATGCAGAGACTGGCGAAAAACACTTTCGTTTGAAAGGGGTTGCCAAGCTTCCAAAAAACTACTAGTTTGCTGAAATCTCAGCAAACATTTTTTCACCAAATCTTGATGATACTTGGTGGTAATGATCAGTTCACTAAGCCCACTTGTCCGCCCAATTTTTACTCTTCTAGGTTCAAGCGTTCGTTTCCAGTAACACTTTGAATTTTTAGGTTTCACTCTGTTTTCTGCTATATAGACAGATGTGTTTGAAACTCTAAATCAAACACGGTTTGTGCTAGCTCCTTGAATCTTTATCAAATGAAGTAGTCTCTATGGTTTGTTTCCTCTTGAAGTACACCATGCAGAGACTGGCGAAAAACACTTTCGTTTGAAAGGGGTGGCCAAGCTTCCAAAAAACTACTAGTTTGCTGAAATCTCAGCAAACCGTTTTTACCAAATGTTGATGATACTTGGTGGTAATGATCAGTTCACTAATCTCACTTGGCTGCCCAACTTTCACTCTTCTAGGTTCAAGCGTTCGTCTCCAGTAACACTTTGAATTTTTAGGTCTCACTCTGTTTTCTGCTATATAGATAGATGTGTTTGAAACTCTAAATCAAACACGGTTTGTGCTAGCTCCGTGAAACTTGACAAAATGAAGTAGTCCTAAGTTCTATCTCTATGGTTTGTTTCCTCTTGAAGTACCCCATGCAGAGACTGGCGAAAAACACTTTCGTTTGAAAGGGGTTGCCAAGCTTCCAAAAAACTACTAGTTTGCTGAAATCTCAGCAAACCTTTTTTCACCAAATCTTGATGATACTTGGTGGTAATGATCAGTTCACTAATCCCACTTGGCTACCCAATTTTTATTCTTTTAGGTGAAGCATTCGTTTCCAGGAACAGTTTGAATTTTTATTTTTCACTCTGTTTTCTCCTACATAGATAGCTGTGTTTGGAATTCTAAATCAAACATGGTTTGTGCTAGCTCCTTGAGACTTGACCAAATTAAGTAGTTCTAAGTTCTATCTCTATGGTTTGTTTCCTCTTGAAGTACCCCATGCAGAGACTGGCGATAAACACTTTCATTTGAAAGGGTTTGCCAAGCTTCCAAAAAACTACTAGTTTGCTGAAATCTCAGCAACCCTTTTTCACCAAATCTTGATGATACTTGGTGGTAATGATCAGTTCACTAATCCCACTTGGCTGCCCAACTTTCACTCTTCTAGGTTCAAGCGTTCGTTTCCAGTAACACTTTAAATTTTTAGGTTTCACTCTGTTTTCTGCTATATAGACAGATGTGTTTGAAACTCTAAATCAAACACCGTTTGTGCTAGCTCCTTGAAACTTTACCAAATGAAGTAGTCCTAAGTTCTATCTCTATGGCTTGTTTCCTCTTGAAGTACCCCATGCAGAGACTGGCGAAAAACACTTTCGTTTGAAAGGGGTTGCCAAGCTTCCAAAAAACTACTAGTTTGCTGAAATCTCAGCAAACCTTTTTTCACCAAATCTTTATGATACTTGGTGGTCATGATCAGTTCACTAATCCCACTTGGCTGCCCAATTTTTATTCTTCTAGGTTGAAGCATTCGTTTCCAGTAACAGTTTGAATTTTTAGGTTTCACTCTGTTTTCTCCTACATAGATAGCTGTTTTTGGAATTCTAAATCAAACATGGTTTGTGCTAGCTCCTTGAAACTTGACCAAATGAAGTAGTTCTAAGTTCTATCTCTATGGTTTGTTTCCTCTTGAAGTACCCCATGCAGAGACTGGCGAAAAACACTTTCGTTTGAAAGGGGTTGCCAAGCTTCCAAAAAACTACTAGTTTGTAGAAATCTCAGCAAACATTTTTTCAAAAACTTGATGATACTTGGTGGTAATGATCAGTTCACTAATCCCACTTGGCTGCCCAACTTTCACTCTTCTTGGTTCAAGCGTTCGTTTCCAGTAACACTTTGAATTTTTAGGTTTCACTCTGTTTTATTCTATATAGATACATGTGTTTGAAACTCTAAATCAAAAACGGTTTGTGCTAGCTCCTTGAAACTTGACTAAATGAAGTAGTTCTAAGTTCTATCTCTATGATTTGTTTCCTCTTGAAGTACCCCATGCAGAGACTGGCGAAAAACACTTTCGTTTGAAAGGGGTGGCCAAGCTTCCAAAAAACTACTAGTTTGCTGAAATCTCAGCAAACATTTTTTCACCAAAACTTGATGATACTTGGTGGTAATGATCAGTTCACTAATCCCACTTGGCTGCCCAACTTTCACTCTTCTTGGTTCAAGCGTTCGTTTCCAGTAACACTTTGAATTTTTAGGTTTCACTCTGTTTTCTGCTATATAGATAGATGTGTTTGAAACTCTAAATCAAACACGGTTTGTGCTAGCTCCTTGAAACTTTACCAAATGAAGTAGTTCTATGTTCCATCTCTATGGTTTGTTTCCTCTTGAAGTACACCATGCAGAGACTGGCGAAAAACACTTTCGTTTGAAAGGGGTGGCCAAGCTTCCAAAAAACTACTAGTTTGCTGAAATCTCAGCAAAACTTTTTTCACCAAAACTTGATGATACTTGGTGGTAATGATCAGTTCACAAAGCCCACTTGGCTGCCCAATTTTTACTCTTCTAGGTTCAAGCGTTCGTTTCCTGTAACACTTTGAATTTTTAGGTTTCACTCTGTTTTCTGCTATATAGATAGATGTGTTTGAAACTCTAAATCAAACACGGTTTTTGCTAGCTCCTTGAAACTTTACCAAATGAAGTAGTTCTATGTTCCATCTCTATGGTTTGTTTCCTCTTGAAGTACACCATGCAGAGACTGGCGAAAAACACTTTCGTTTGAAAGGGGTTGCCAAGCTTCCAAAAAACTACTAGTTTGCTGAAATCTCAGCAAACATTTTTTCAACAAATATTGATGATAATTGGTGGTAATGATCACTTCACTAAGCCCACTTGGCTGCCCAATTTTCACTCTTCTAGGTTCAAGCGTTCATTTCCAGTAACACTTTGAAATTTTAGGTTTCACTCTGTTTTCTGCTATATAGATAGATGTGTTTGAAACTCTAAATCAAACACGGTTTGTGCTAGCTCCGTGAAACTTGACAAAATGAAGTAGTTCTAAGTTCTATCTCTATGGTTTGTTTCCTCTTGAAGTACCCCATGCAGAGACTGGCGAATAACACTTTCGTTTGAAAGGGGTTGCCAAGCTTCCAGAAAACTTCACGTTTGCTGAAATCTCAGCAAACATTTTTTCACCAAATCTTGATGATACTTGGTGGTAATGATCAGTTCACTAATCTCACTTGGCTGCCCAACATTCACTCTTCTAGGTTCAAGCGTTCGTTTCCAGTAACACTTTGAATTTTTAGGTTTCACTCTGTTTTCTGCTATATAGATAGATGTGTTTGAAACTCTAAATCAAACACGGTTTGTGCTAGCTCCTTGAAACTTTACCAAATGAAGTAGTTCTATGTTCCATCTCTATGGTTTGTTTCCTCTTGAAGTACACCATGCAGAGACTGGCGAAAAACACTTTCGTTTGAAAGGGGTGGCCAAGCTTCCAAAAAACTACTAGTTTGCTGAAATCTCAGCAAAACTTTTTTCACCAAAACTTGATGATACTTGGTGGTAATGATCAGTTCACAAAGTCCACTTGGCTGCCCAAATTTTATTCTTCTAGGTTGAAGCATTCGTTTCCAGTAACAGTTTGAATTTTTAGGTTTCACTCTGTTTTCTCATACGTAGATAGCTGTGTTTGGAATTCTAAATCAAACACGGTTTGTGCTAGCTCCTTGAAACTTGACCAAATGAAGTAGTTCTAAGTTCTATCTCTATGGTTTGTTTCCTCTTGAAGTACCCCATGCAGAGACTGGCGAAAAACACTTTCGTTTGAAAGGGGTTGCCAAGCTTCCAAAAAACTACTAGTTTGTTGAAATCTCAGCAAACATTTTTTTCACCAAATCTTGATGATACTTGGTGGTAATGATCAGTTCACTAATCCCACTTGGCTACCCAATTTTTATTCTTCTAGGTTGAAGCATTCGTTTCCAGTAACAGTTTGAATTTTTATTTTTCACTCTGTTTTCTCCTACATAGATAGCTGTGTTTGGAATTCTAAATCAAACATGGTTTGTGCTAGCTCCTTGAAACTTGACCAATGAAGTAGTTCTAAGTTCTATCTCTATGGTTTGTTTCCTCTTGAAGTACCCCATGCAGAGACTGGCGAAAAACTCTTTCATTTGAAAGGGGTTGCCAAGCTTCCTAAAAACTACTAGTTTGCTGAAATCTCAGGAAACATTTTTTCACCAAATCTTGATGATTCTTGGTGGTAATGATCAGTTCACTAAGCCCACTTGGCTGCCCAATTTTTACTCTTCTAGGTTCAAGCGTTCGTTTCCAGTAACACTTTGAATTTTTAGGTTTCACTCTGTTTTCTGCTATATAGATAGATGTGTTTGAAACTCTACATCAAACACGGTTTGTGCTAGCTCCTTGAAACTTTACCAAATGAAGTAGTCTCTATGGTTTGTTTCCTCTTGAAGTACACCATGCAGAGACTGGCGAAAAACACTTTCGTTTGAAAGGGGTGGCCAAGCTTCCAAAAAACTACTAGTTTGCTGAAATCTCAGCAAACCTTTTTTCACCAAATCTTGCTGATACTTGGTGGTAATGATCAGTTCACTAATCTCACTTGCCTGCCCAACTTTCACTCTTCTAGGTTCAAGCGTTCATTTCCAGTAACACTTGGAATTTTTAGGTTTCACTCTGTTTTCTGCTATATAGATAGATGTGTTTGAAACTCCAAATCAAACACGGTTTGTGCTAGCTCCGTGAAACTTGACAAAATGAAGTAGTCCTAAGTTCTATCTCTATGGTTTGTTTCCTCTTGAAGTACCCCATGCAGAGACTGGCGAAAAACACTTTCGTTTGAAAGGGGTTGCCAAGCTTCCAAAAAACTACTCGTTTGCTGAAATCTCAGCAAACAGTTTTTCACCAAAACTTGATGATACTTGGTGGTAATGATCAGTTCACTACTCCCACTTGGCTGCCCAACTTTCACTCTTCTAGGTTCAAGCGTTCGTTTCCAGTAACACTTTGAATTTTTAGGTTTCACTCTGTTTTCTGCTATATAGATAGATGTGTTTGAAACTCTAAATCAAACACGGTTTGTGCTAGCTCCTTGAAACTTGACAAAATGAAGTAGTCCTAAGTTCTATCTCTATGGTTTGTTTCCTCTTGAAGTACCCCATGCAGAGACTGGCGAAAAACACTTTCGTTTGAAAGGGGTCGCCAAGCTTCCAAAAAACTAATAGTTTGCTGAAATCTCAGCAAACATTTTTTCACCAAATCTTGATGATACTTGGTGGTAATGATCAGTTCACTAAGCCCACTTGTCTGCCCAATTTTTACTCTTCTAGGTTCAAGCGTTCGTTTTCAGTAACACTTTGAATTTTTAGGTTTCACTCTGTTTTCTCCTACATAGATAGCTGTGTTTGGAATTCTAAATCAAACACAGTTTGTGCTAGCTCCGTGAAACTTGACAAAATGAAGTAGTCCTAAGTTCTATCTCTATGGTTTGTTTCCTCTTGAAGTACCCCATGCAGAGACTGGCGAAAAACACTTTCGTTTGAAAGGGGTTGCCAAGCTTCCAAAAAACTACTAGTTTGCTGAAATCTCAGCAAACCTTTTTTCACCAAATCTTGATGATACTTGGTGGTCATGATCAGTTCACTAATCCCACTTGGCTGCCCAATTTTTATTCTTCTAGGTTGAAGCTTTCGTTTCCAGTAACACTTTGAATTTTTAGGTTTCACTCTGTTTTCTCCTACATAGATAGCTGTGTTTGGAATTCTAAATCAAACATGGTTTGTGCTAGCTCCTTGAAACTTGACCAAATGAAGTAGTTCTAAGTTCTATCTCTATGGTTTGTTTCCTCTTGAAGTACCCCATGCAGAGACTGGCGAAAAACACTTTCGTTTGAAAGGGGTTGCCAAGCTTCCAAAAAACTACTAGTTTGCTGAAATCTCAGCAAACATTTTTTCACCAAATCTTGATGATACTTGGTGGTAATGATCAGTTCACTAAGCCCACTTGTCCGCCCAATTTTTACTCTTCTAGGTTCAAGCGTTCGTTTCCAGTAACACTTTGAATTTTTAGGTTTCACTCTGTTTTCTGCTATATAGATAGATGTGTTTGAAACTCTAAATCAAACACGGTTTGTGCTAGCTAGTTGAATCTTTATCAAATGAAGTAGTCTCTATGGTTTGTTTCCTCTTGAAGTACACCATGCAGAGACTGGCGAAAAACACTTTCGTTTGAAAGGGGTGGCCAAGCTTCCAAAAACCTACTAGTTTGCTGAAATCTCAGCAAACCGTTTTTACCAAATGTTGATGATACTTGGTTGTAATGATCAGTTCACTAATCTCACTTGGCTGCCCAACTTTCACTCTTCTAGGTTCAAGCGTTCGTCTCCAGTAACACTTTGAATTTTTAGGTCTCACTCTGTTTTCTGCTATATAGATAGATGTGTTTGAAACTCTAAATCAAACACGGTTTGTGCTAGCTCCGTGAAACTTGACAAAATGAAGTAGTCCTAAGTTCTATCTCTATGGTTTGTTTCCTCTTGAAGTACCCCATGCAGAGACTGGCGAAAAACACTTTCGTTTGAAAGGGGTTGCCAAGCTTCCAAAAAACTACTAGTTTGCTGAAATCTCAGCAAACCTTTTTTCACCAAATCTTGATGATACTTGGTGGTAATGATCAGTTCACTAATCCCACTTGGCTACCCAATTTTTATTCTTTTAGGTGAAGCATTCGTTTCCAGTAACAGTTTGAATTTTTATTTTTCACTCTGTTTTCTCCTACATAGATAGCTGTGTTTGTAATTCTAAATCAAACATGGTTTGTGCTAGCTCCTTGAGACTTGACCAAATGAAGTAGTTCTAAGTTCTATCTCTATGGTTTGTTTCCTCTTGAAGTACCCCATGCAGAGACTGGCGAAAAACACTTTCATTTGAAAGGGGTTGCCAAGCTTCCAAAAAACTACTAGTTTGCTGAAATCTCAGCAAACCTTTTTTCACCAAATCTTGATGATACTTGGTGGTAATGATCAGTTCACTAATCCCACTTGGCTGCCCAACTTTCACTCTTCTAGGTTCAAGCGTTCGTTTCCAGTAACACTTTAAATTTTTAGGTTTCACTCTGTTTTCTGCTATATAGACAGATGTGTTTGAAACTCTAAATCAAACACCGTTTGTGCTAGCTCCTTGAAACTTTACCAAATGAAGTAGTCCTAAGTTCTATCTCTATGGCTTGTTTCCTCTTGAAGTACCCCATGCAGAGACTGGCGAAAAACACTTTCGTTTGAAAGGGGTTGCCAAGCTTCCAAAAAACTACTAGTTTGCTGAAATCTCAGCAAACCTTTTTTCACCAAATCTTTATGATACTTGGTGGTAATGATCAGTTCACTAATCCCACTTGGCTGCCCAATTTTTATTCTTCTAGGTTGAAGCATTCGTTTCCAGTAACAGTTTGAATTTTTAGGTTTCACTCTGTTTTCTCCTACATAGATAGCTGTTTTTGGAATTCTAAATCAAACATGGTTTGTGCTAGCTCCTTGAAACTTGACCAAATGAAGTAGTTTTAAGTTCTGTCTCTATGGTTTGTTTCCTCTTGAAGTACCCCATGCAGAGACTGGCGAAAAACACTTTCGTTTGAAAGGGGTTGCCAAGCTTCCAAAAAACTACTAGTTTGCAGAAATCTCAGCAAACATTTTTTCACCAAAACTTGATGATACTTGGTGGTAATGATCAGTTCACTAATCCCACTTTGCTGCCCAACTTTCACTCTTCTTGGTTCAAGCGTTCGTTTCCAGTAACACTTTGAATTTTTAGGTTTCACTCTGTTTTATTCTATATAGATACATGTGTTTGAAACTCTAAATCAAAAACGGTTTGTGCTAGCTCCTTGAAACTTGACTAAATGAAGTAGTTCTAAGTTCTATCTCTATGATTTGTTTCCTCTTGAAGTACCCCATGCAGAGACTGGCGAAAAACACTTTCGTTTGAAAGGGGTGGCCAAGCTTCCAAAAAACTACTAGTTTCCTGAAATCTCAGCAAACATTTTTTCACCAAAACTTGATGATACTTGGTGGTAATGATAAGTTCACTAATCCCACTTGGCTGCCCAACTTTCACTCTTCTTGGTTCAAGCGTTCGTTTCCAGTAACACTTTGAATTTTTAGGTTTCACTCTGTTTTCTGCTATATAGATAGATGTGTTTGAAACTCTAAATCAAACACGGTTTGTGCTAGCTCCTTGAAACTTTACCAAATGAAGTAGTTCTATGTTCCATCTCTATGGTTTGTTTCCTCTTGAAGTACACCATGCAGAGACTGGCGAAAAACACTTTCGTTTGAAAGGGGTGGCCAAGCTTCCAAAAAACTACTAGTTTGCTGAAATCTCAGCAAAACTTTTTTCACCAAAACTTGATGATACTTGGTGGTAATGATCAGTTCACAAAGCCCACTTGGCTGCCCAATTTTTACTCTTCTAGGTTCAAGCGTTCGTTTCCTGTAACACTTTGAATTTTTAGGTTTCACTCTGTTTTCTGCTATATAGATAGATGTGTTTGAAACTCTAAATCAAACACGGTTTTTGCTAGCTCCTTGAAACTTTACCAAATGAAGTAGTTCTATGTTCCATCTCTATGGTTTGTTTCCTCTTGAAGTACACCATGCAGAGACTGGCGAAAAACACTTTCGTTTGAAAGGGGTGGCCAAGCTTCCAAAAAACTACTAGTTTGCTGAAATCTCAGCAAAACTTTTTTCACCAAAACTTGATGATACTTGGTGGTAATGATCAGTTCACAAAGTCCACTTGGCTGCCCAATTTTTATTCTTCTAGGTTGAAGCATTCGTTTCCAGTAACAGTTTGAATTTTTAGGTTTCACTCTGTTTTCTCATACGTAGATAGCTGTGTTTGGAATTCTAAATCAAACACGGTTTGTGCTAGCTCCTTGAAACTTGACAAAATGAAGTAGTTCTAAGTTCTATCTCTATGGTTTGTTTCTTCTTGAAGTACCCCATGCAGAGACTGGCGAAAAACACTTTCGTTTGAAAGGGGTTGCCAAGCTTCCAAAAAACTACTAGTTTGTTGAAATCTCAGCAAACATTTTTCACCAAATCTTGATGATACTTGGTGGTAATGATCAGTTCACTAATCACACTTGGCTACCCAATTTTTATTCTTCTAGGTTGAAGCATTCGTTTCCAGTAACAGTTTGAATTTTTATTTTTCACTCTGTTTTCTCCTACATAGATTGCTGTGTTTGGAATTCTAAATCAAACATGGTTTGTGCTAGCTCCTTGAAACTTGACCAAATGAAGTAGTCTCTATGGTGTGTTTCCTCTTGAAGTACACCATGCAGAGACTGGCGAAAAACACTTTCGTTTGAAAGGGGTTGCCAAGCTTCCAAAAAACTACTAGTTTGCTGAAATATCAGCAAACATTTTTTCACCAAATCTTGATGATACTTGGTGGTAATGATCAGTTCACTAAGCCCACTTGGTTCCCCAATTTTTACTCTTCTAGGTTCAAGCGTTCGTTTCCAGTAACACTTTGAATTTTTAGGTTTCACTCTGTTTTCTGCTATATAGATAGATGTGTTTGAAACTCTAAATCAAACACGGTTTGTGCTAGCTCCTTGAAACTTTACCAAATGAAGTAGTCTCTATGGTGTGTTTCCTCTTGAAGTACACCATGCAGAGACTGGCGAAAAACACTTTCGTTTGAAAGGGGTGGCCAAGCTTCCAAAAAACTACTAGTTTGCTGAAATCTCAGCAAACCTTTTTTCACCAAATCTTGCTGATACTTGGTGGTAATGATCAGTTCACTAATCTCACTTGCCTGCCCAACTTTCACTCTTCTCGGTTCAAGCGTTCGTTTCCAGTAACACCTGGAATTTTTAGGTTTCACTCTGTTTTCTGCTATATAGATAGATGTGTTTGAAACTCTAAATCAAACACGGTTTGTGCTAGCTCCGTGAAACTTGACAAAATGAAGTAGTCCTAAGTTCTATCTCTATGGTTTGTTTCCTCTTGAAGTACCCCATGCAGAGACTGGCGAAAAACACTTTCGTTTGAAAGGGGTTGCCAAGCTTCCAAAAAACTACTCGTTTGCTGAAATCTCAGCAAACATTTTTTCACCAAAACTTGATGATACTTGGTGGTAATGATCAGTTCACTACTCCCACTTGGCTGCCCAACTTTCACTTTTCTAGGTTCAAGCGTTCGTTTCCAGTAACACTTTGAATTCTTAGGTTTCACTCTGTTTTCTGCTATATAGATAGATGTGTTTGAAACTCTAAATCAAACAAGGTTTGTGCTAGCTCCTTGAATCTTGACCAAATGAAGTAGTTCTAAGTTCTATCTATGTTTTGTTTCCTCTTGAAGTACCCCATGCAGAGACTGGCGAAAAACACTTTCGTTTGAAAGGGGTTGCCAAGCTTCCAAAAAACTAGTAGTTTGCAGAAATCTCAGCAAACATTTTTTCACCAAAACTTGATGATACTTGGTGGTAATGATCAGTTCACTAATCCCACTTGGCTGCCCAACTTTCACTCTTCTAGGTTCAAGCGTTCGTTTCCTGTAACACTTTGAATTTTTAGGTTTCACTCTGTTTTCTGCTATATAGATACATGTGTTTGAAACTCTAAATCAAAAACGGTTTGTGCTAGCTCCTTGAAACTTGACTAAATGAAGTAGTTCTAAGTTCTATCTCTATGATTTGTTTCCTCTTGAAGTACCCCATGCAGAGACTGGCGAAAAACACTTTCGTTTGAAAGGGGTTGCCAAGCTTCCAAAAAACTACTAGTTTGCTGAAATCTCAGCAAACATTTTTTCACCAAAACTTGATGATACTTGGTGGTAATGATCAGTTCACTAAGCCCACTTGGCTGCCCAACTTTCACTCTTCTAGGTTCAAGAGTTCGTTTCCAGTAACACTTTGAATTTTTAGGTTTCACTCTGTTTTCTGCTGTATAGACAGATGTGTTTGAAACTCTAAATCAAACACGGTTTTTTCCTAGCTCCTTGAAACTTTACCAAATGAACTAGTCCTAAGTTCTATCTCTATGGCTTGTTTCCTCTTGAAGTACCCCATGCGGAGACTGGCGAAAAACACTTTCGTTTGAAAGGGGTTGCCAAGCTTCCAAAAAACTACTAGTTTGCTGAAATCTCAGCAAACATTTTTTCACCAAATCTTGATGATACTTGGTGGTAATGATCAGTTCACTAAGCCCAATTGGCTGCCCAATTTTTACACTTCTAGGTTCAAGCGTTCGTTTCCTGTAACACTTTGAATTTTTAGGTTTCACTCTGTTTTCTGCTATATAGATAGATGTGTTTGAAACTCTAAATCAAACACGGTTTGTGCTAGCTCCTTGAAACTTTACCAAATGAAGTAGTCTCTATGGTGTGTTTCCTCTTGAAGTACACCATGCAGAGACTGGCGAAAAACACTTTCGTTTGAAAGGGGTGGCCAAGCTTCCAAAAAACTACTAGTTTGCTGAAATCTCAGCAAACCTTTTTTCACCAAATCTTGCTGATACTTGGTGGTAATGATCAGTTCACTAATCTCACTTGCCTGCCCAACTTTCACTCTTCTAGGTTCAAGCGTTCGTTTCCAGTAACACCTGGAATTTTTAGGTTTCACTCTGTTTTCTGCTATATAGATAGATGTGTTTGAAACTCTAAATCAAACACGGTTTGTGCTAGCTCCGTGAAACTTGACAAAATGAAGTAGTCCTAAGTTCTATCTCTATGGTTTGTTTCCTCTTGAAGTACCCCATGCAGAGACTGGCGAAAAACACTTTCGTTTGAAAGGGGTTGCCAAGCTTCCAAAAAACTACTCGTTTGCTGAAATCTCAGCAAACATTTTTTCACCAAAACTTGATGATACTTGGTGGTAATGATCAGTTCACTACTCCCACTTGGCTGCCCAACTTTCACTCTTCTAGGTTCAAGCGTTCGTTTCCAGTAACACTTTGAATTCTTAGGTTTCACTCTGTTTTCTGCTATATAGATAGATGTGTTTGAAACTCTAAATCAAACTAGGTTTGTGCTAGCTCCTTGAATCTTGACCAAATGAAGTAGTTCTAAGTTCTATCTATGTTTTGTTTCCTCTTGAAGTACCCCATGCAGAGACTGGCGAAAAACACTTTCGTTTGAAAGGGGTTGCCAAGCTTCCAAAAAACTACTAGTTTGCAGAAATCTCAGCAAACATTTTTTCACCAAAACTTGATGATACTTGGGGGTAATGATCAGTTCACTAATCCCACTTGGCTGCCCAACTTTCACTCTTCTAGGTTCAAGCGTTCGTTTCCAGTAACACTTTGAATTTTTAGGTTTCACTCTGTTTTCTGCTATATAGACAGATGTGTTTGAAACTCTAAATCAAACACCGTTTGTGCTAGCTCCTTGAAACTTTACCAAATGAAGTAGTCCTACGTTCTATCTCTATGGCTTGTTTCCTCTTGAAGTACCCCATGCAGAGACTGGCGAAAAACACTTTCGTTTGAAAGGGGTTGCCAAGCTTCCAAAAAACTACTAGTTTGCTGAAATCTCAGCAAAACTTTTTTCACCAAATCTTGATGATACTTGGTGGTAATGATCAGTTCACTAAGCCCACTTGGCTGTCCAACTTTCACTCTTCTAGGTTCAAGCGTTCGTTTCCAGTAACACTTTGAATTTTTAGGTTTCACTCTGTTTCCTGCTATATAGATAGATGTGTTTGAAACTCTAAATCAAACACGGTTTGTGCTAGCTCCTTGAATTTTGACCAAATGAAGTAGTTCTAAGTTCTATCTCTATGTTTTGTTTCCTCTTGAAGTACCCCATGCAGAGACTGGCGAAAAACACTTTCGTTTGAAAGGGGTTGCCAGGCTTCCAAAAAACTACTAGTTTGCTGAAATCTCAGCAAAACTTTTTTCACCAAATCTTGATGATATTTGGTGGTAATGATCAGTTCACTAATCTCACTTGGCGCCCAACTTTCACTCTTCTAGGTTCAAGCGTTCGTTTCCAGTAACACTTTGAATTTTTAGGTTTCACTCTGTTTTCTGCTATATAGATAGATGTGTTTGAAACTCTAAATCAAACACGGTTTGTGCTAGCTCCTTGAAACTTTACCAAATGAAGTAGTTCTATGTTCCATCTCTATGGTTTGTTTCCTCTTGAAGTACACCATGCAGAGACTGGCGAAAAACACTTTCGTTTGAAGGGGTGGCCAAGCTTCCAAAAAAATACTAGTTTGCTGAAATCTCAGCAAAACTTTTTTCACCAAAACTTGATGATACTTGGTGGTAATGATCAGTTCACTAATCCCACTTGGCTACCCAATTTTTATTCTTTTAGGTGAAGCATTCGTTTCCAGTAACAGTTTGAATTTTTATTTTTCACTCTGTTTTCTCCTACATAGATAGCTGTGTTTGGAATTCTAAATCAAACATGGTTTGTGCTAGCTCCTTGAGACTTGACCAAATGAAGTAGTTCTAAGTTCTATCTCTATGGTTTGTTTCCTCTTGAAGTACCCCATGCAGAGACTGGCGAAAAACACTTTCATTTGAAAGGGGTTGCCAAGCTTCCAAAAAACTACTAGTTTGCTGAAATCTCAGCAAACCTTTTTTCACCAAATCTTGATGATACTTGGTGGTAACGATCAGTTCACTAATCCCACTTGGCTGCCCAACTTTCACTCTTCTAGGTTCAAGCGTTCGTTTCCAGTAACACTTTAAATTTTTAGGTTTCACTCTGTTTTCTGCTATATAGACAGATGTGTTTGAAACTCTAAATCAAACACCGTTTGTGCTAGCTCCTTGAAACTTTACCAAATGAAGTAGTCCTACGTTCTATCTCTATGGCTTGTTTCCTCTTGAAGTACCCCATGCAGAGACTGGCGAAAAACACTTTCGTTTGAAAGGGGTTGCCAAGCTTCCAAAAAACTACTAGTTTGCTGAAATCTCAGCAAAACTTTTTTCACCAAATCTTTATGATACTTGGTGGTAATGATCAGTTCACTAATCCCACTTGGCTGCCCAATTTTTATTCTTCTAGGTTGAAGCATTCGTTTCCAGTAACAGTTTGAATTTTTAGGTTTCACTCTGTTTTCTCCTACATAGATAGCTGTTTTTGGAATTCTAAATCAAACATGGTTTGTGCTAGCTCCTTGAAACTTGACCAAATGAAGTAGTTCTAAGTTCAATCTCTATGGTTTGTTTCCTCTTGAAGTACCCCATGCAGAGACTGGCGAAAAACACTTTCGTTTGAAAGGGGTTGCCAAGCTTCCAAAAAACTACTAGTTTGCAGAAATCTCAGCAAACATTTTTTCACCAAAACTTGATGATACTTGGTGGTAATGATCAGTTCACTAATCCCACTTGGCTGCCCAACTTTCACTCTTCTTGGTTCAAGCGTTCGTTTCCAGTAACACTTTGAATTTTTAGGTTTCACTCTGTTTTATTCTATATAGATACATGTGTTTGAAACTCTAAATCAAAAACGGTTTGTGCTAGCTCCTTGAAACTTGACTAAATGAAGTAGTTCTAAGTTCTATCTCTATGATTTGTTTCCTCTTGAAGTACCCCATGCAGAGACTGGCGAAAAACACTTTCGTTTGAAAGGGGTGGCCAAGCTTCCAAAAAACTACTAGTTTCCTGAAATCTCAGCAAATATTTTTTCACCAAAACTTGATGATACTTGGTGGTAATGATCAGTTCACTAATCCCACTTGGCTGCCCAACTTTCACTCTTATTGGTTCAAGCGTTCGTTTCCAGTAACACTTTGAATTTTTAGGTTTCACTCTGTTTTCTGCTATATAGATAGATGTGTTTGAAACTCTAAATCAAACACGGTTTGTGCTAGCTCCTTGAAACTTTACCAAATGAAGTAGTTCTATGTTCCATCTCTATGGTTTGTTTCCTCTTGAAGTACACCATGCAGAGACTGGCGAAAAACACTTTCGTTTGAAAGGGGTTGCCAAGCTTCCAAAAAACTACTAGTTTGCTGAAATCTCAGCAAAACTTTTTTCACCAAAACTTGATGATACTTGGTGGTAATGATCAGTTCACAAAGCCCACTTGGCTGCCCAATTTTTACTCTTCTAGGTTCAAGCGTTCGTTTCCTGTAACACTTTGAATTTTTAGGTTTCACTCTGTTTTCTGCTATATAGATAGATGTGTTTGAAACTCTAAATCAAACACGGTTTTTGCTAGCTCCTTGAAACTTTACCAAATGAAGTAGTTCTATGTTCCATCTCTTTGGTTTGTTTCCTCTTGAAGTACACCATGCAGAGACTGGCGAAAAACACTTTCGTTTGAAAGGGGTGGCCAAGCTTCCAAAAAACTACTAGTTTGCTGAAATCTCAGCAAAACTTTTTTCACCAAAACTTGATGATACTTGGTGGTAATGATCAGTTCACAAAGTCCACTTGGCTGCCCAATTTTTATTCTTCTAGGTTGAAGCATTCGTTTCCAGTAACAGTTTGAATTTTTAGGTTTCACTCTGTTTTCTCATACGTAGATAGCTGTGTTTGGAATTCTAAATCAAACACGGTTTGTGCTAGCTCCTTGAAACTTGACCAAATGAAGTAGTTCTAAGTTCTATCTCTATGGTTTGTTTCTTCTTGAAGTACCCCATGCAGAGACTGGCGAAAAACACTTTCGTTTGAAAGGGGTTGCCAAGCTTCCAAAAAACTACTAGTTTGTTGAAATCTCAGCAAACATTTTTCACCAAATCTTGATGATACTTGGTGGTAATGATCAGTTCACTAATCACACTTGGCTACCCAATTTTTATTCTTCTAGGTTGAAGCATTCGTTTCCAGTAACAGTTTGAATTTTTATTTTTCACTCTGTTTTCTCCTACATAGATTGCTGTGTTTGGAATTCTAAATCAAACATGGTTTGTGCTAGCTCCTTGAAACTTGACCAATGAAGTAGTTCTAAGTTCTATCTCTATGGTTTGTTTCCTCTTGAAGTACCCCATGCAGAGACTGGCGAAAAACACTTTCATTTGAAAGGGGTTGCCAAGCTTCCAAAAAACTACTAGTTTGCTGAAATCTCAGCAAACATTTTTTCACCAAATCTTGATGATACTTGGTGGTAATGATCAGTTCACTAAGCCCACTTGGTTGCCCAATTTTTACTCTTCTAGGTTCAAGCGTTCGTTTCCAGTAACACTTTGAATTTTTAGGTTTCACTCTGTTTTCTGCTATATAGATAGATGTGTTTGAAACTCTAAATCAAACACGGTTTGTGCTAGCTCCTTGAAACTTTACCAAATGAAGTAGTCTCTATGGTGTGTTTCCTCTTGAAGTACACCATGCAGAGACTGGCGAAAAACACTTTCGTTTGAAAGGGGTGGCCAAGCTTCCAAAAAACTACTAGTTTGCTGAAATCTCAGCAAACCTTTTTTCACCAAATCTTGCTGATACTTGGTGGTAATGATCAGTTCACTAATCTCACTTGCCTGCCCAACTTTCACTCTTCTAGGTTCAAGCGTTCGTTTCCAGTAACACCTGGAATTTTTAGGTTTCACTCTGTTTTCTGCTATATAGATAGATGTGTTTGAAACTCTAAATCAAACACGGTTTGTGCTAGCTCCGTGAAACTTGATGAAATGAAGTAGTCCTAAGTTCTATCTCTATGGTTTGTTTCCTCTTGAAGTACCCCATGCAGAGACTGGCGAAAAACACTTTCGTTTGAAAGGGATTGCCAAGCTTCCAAAAAACTACTCGTTTGCTGAAATCTCAGCAAACATTTTTTCACCAAAACTTGATGATACTTGGTGGTAATGATCAGTTCACTACTCCCACTTGGCTGCCCAACTTTCACTCTTCTAGGTTCAAGCGTTCGTTTCCAGTAACACTTTGAATTCTTAGGTTTCACTCTGTTTTCTGCTATATAGATAGATGTGTTTGAAACTCTAAATCAAACAAGGTTTGTGCTAGCTCCTTGAATCTTGACCAAATGAAGTAGTTCTAAGTTCTATCTATGTTTTGTTTCCTCTTGAAGTACCCCATGCAGAGACTGGCGAAAAACACTTTCGTTTGAAAGGGGTGGCCAAGCTTCCAAAAAACTACTAGTTTGCAGAAATCTCAGCAAACATTTTTTCACCAAAACTTGATGATACTTGGTGGTAATGATCAGTTCACTAATCCCACTTGGCTGCCCAACATTCACTCTTCTAGGTTCAAGCGTTCGTTTCCTGTAACACTTTGAATTTTTAGGTTTCACTCTGTTTTCTGCTATATAGATACATGTGTTTGAAACTCTAAATCAAAAACGGTTTGTGCTAGCTCCTTGAAACTTGACTAAATGAAGTAGTTCTAAGTTCTATCTCTATGATTTGTTTCCTCTTGAAGTACCCCATGCAGAGACTGGCGAAAAACACTTTCGTTTGAAAGGGGTGGCCAAGCTTCCAAAAAACTACTAGTTTGCTGAAATCTCAGCAAACATTTTTTCACCAAAACTTGATGATACTTGGTGGTAATGATCAGTTCACTAAGCCCACTTGGCTGCCCAACTTTCACTCTTCTAGGTTCAAGCGTTCGTTTCCAGTAACACTTTGAATTTTTAGGTTTCACTCTGTTTTCTGCTATATAGACAGATGTGTTTGAAACTCTAAATCAAACACGGTTTTTTCCTAGCTCCTTGAAACTTTACCAAATGAACTAGTCCTAAGTTCTATCTCTATGGCTTGTTTCCTCTTGAAGTACCCCATGCAGAGACTGGCGAAAAACACTTTCGTTTGAAAGGGGTTGCCAAGCTTCCAAAAAACTACTAGTTTGCTGAAATCTAAGCAAACCTTTTTTCACCAAATCTTGATGATACTTGGTGGTAATGATCAGTTCACTAAGCCCACTTGGCTGCCCAACTTTCACTCTTCTAGGTTCAAGCGTTCGTTTCCAGTAACACTTTGAATTTTTAGGTTTCACTCTGTTTCCTGCTATATAGATAGATGTGTTTGAAACTCTAAATCAAACACGGTTTGTGCTAGCTCCTTGAATCTTGACCAAATGAAGTAGTTCTAAGTTCTATCTCTATGTTTTGTTTCCTCTTGAAGTACCCCATGCAGAGACTGGCGAAAAACACTTTCGTTTGAAAGGGGTTGCCAGGCTTCCAAAAAACTACTAGTTTGCTGAAATCTCAGCAAAACTTTTTTCACCAAATCTTGATGATACTTGGTGGTAATGATCAGTTCACTAATCTCACTTGGCTGCCCAACTTTCAATCTTCTAGGTTCAAGCGTTCGTTTCCAGTAACACTTTGAATTTTTAGGTTTCACTCTGTTTTCTGCTATATAGATAGATGTGTTTGAAACTCTAAATCAAACACGGTTTGTGCTAGCTCCTTGAAACTTTACCAAATGAAGTAGTTCTATGTTCCATCTCTATGGTTTGTTTCCTCTTGAAGTACACCATGCAGAGACTGGCGAAAAACACTTTCGTTTGAAAGGGGTGGCCAAGCTTCCAAAAAACTACTAGTTTGCTGAAATCTCAGCAAAACTTTTTTCACCAAACCTTGATGATACTTGGTGGTAATGATCAGTTCACAAAGCCCACTTGGCTGCCCAATTTTTACTCTTCTAGGTTCAAGCGTTCGTTTCCTGTAACACTTTGAATTTTTAGGTTTCACTCTGTTTTCTGCTATATAGATAGATGTGTTTGAAACTCTAAATCAAACACGGTTTGTGCTAGCTCCTTGAAACTTGACCAAATGAAGTAGTTCTAAGTTCTATCTCTATGGTTTGTTTCCTCTTGAAGTACCCCATGCAGAGACTGGCGAAAAACACTTCCGTTTGAAAGGGGTTGCCAAGCTTCCAAAAAACTACTAGTTTGCTGAAATCTCAGCAAATATTTTTTCACCAAATCTTGATGATACTTGGTGGTAATGATCAGTTCACTAATCCCACTTGGCTGCCCAATTTTTATTCTTCTAGGTTGAAGCATTCGTTTCCAGTAACAGTTTGAATTTTTAGGTTTCACTCTGTTTTCTCATACGTAGATAGCTGTGTTTGGAATTCTAAATCAAACACGGTTTGTGCTAGCTCCTTGAAACTTGACCAAATGAAGTAGTTCTAAGTTCTATCTCTATGGTTTGTTTCTTCTTGAAGTACCCCATGCAGAGACTGGCGAAAAACACTTTCGTTTGAAAGGGGTTGCCAAGCTTCCAAAAAACTACTAGTTTGTTGAAATCTCAGCAAACATTTTTTCACCAAATCTTGATGATACTTGGTGGTAATGATCAGTTCACTAATCACACTTGGCTACCCAATTTTTATTCTTCTAGGTTGAAGCATTCGTTTCCAGTAACAGTTTGAATTTTTATTTTTCACTCTTTTTTTCCTACATAGATTGCTGTGTTTGGAATTCTAAATCAAACATGGTTTGTGCTAGCTCCTTGAAACTTGACCAATGAAGTAGTTCTAAGTTCTATCTCTATGGTTTGTTTCCTCTTGAAGTACCCCATGCAGAGACTGGCGAAAAACACTTTCATTTGAAAGGGGTTGCCAAGCTTCCAAAAAACTACTAGTTTGCTGAAATCTCAGCAAACATTTTTTCACCAAATCTTGATGATACTTAATGGTAATGATCAGTTCACTAAGCCCACTTGGCTGCCCAATTTTTACTCTTCTAGGTTCAAGCGTTCGTTTCCAGTAACACTTTGAATTTTTAGGTTTCACTCTGTTTTCTGCTATATAGATAGATGTGTTTGAAACTCTAAATCAAACACGGTTTGTGCTAGCTCCTTGAAACATTACCAAATGAAGTAGTCTCTATGGTTTGTTTCCTCTTGAAGTACACCATGCAGAGACTGGCGAAAAACACTTTCGTTTGAAAGGGGTGGCCAAGCTTCCAAAAAACTACTAGTTTGCTGAAATCTCAGCAAACCTTTTTTTACCAAATCTTGCTGATACTTGGTGGTAATGATCAGTTCACTAATCTCACTTGCCTGCCCAACTTTCACTCTTCTAGGTTCAAGCGTTCGTTTCCAGTAACACCTGGAATTTTTAGGTTTCACTCTGTTTTCTGCTATATAGATAGATGTGTTTGAAACTCTAAATCAAACACGGTTTGTGCTAGCTCCGTGAAACTTGACAAAATGAAGTAGTCCTAAATTCTATCTCTATGGTTTGTTTCCTCTTGAAGTACCCCATGCAGAGACTGGCGAAAAACACTTTCGTTTGAAAGGGGTTGCCAAGCTTCCAAAAAACTACTCGTTTGCTGAAATATCAGCAAACATTTTTTCACCAAAACTTGATGATACTTGGTGGTAATGATCAGTTCACTACTCCCACTTGGCTGCCCAACTTTCACTCTTCTAGGTTCAAGCGTTCGTTTCCAGTAACACTTTGAATTTTTAGGTTTCACTCTGTTTTCTGCTATATAGATAGATGTGTTTGAAACTCTAAATCAAACACGGTTTGTGCTAGCTCCTTGAAACTTGACCAAATGAAGTAGTTCTAAGTTCTATCTCTATGGTTTGTTTCCTCTTGAAGTACCCCATGCAGAGACTGGCGAAAAACACTTTCATTTGAAAGGGGTTGCCAAGCTTCCAAAAAACTACTAGTTTGCTGAAATCTCAGCAAACATTTTTTCACCAAATCTTGATGATACTTGGTGGTAATGATCAGTTCACTAAGCCCACTTCTCTGGCCAATTTTTACTCTTCTAGGTTCAAGCGTTCGTTTCCAGTAACACTTTGAATTTTTAGGTTTCACTCTGTTTTCTGCTATATAGATAGATGTGTTTGAAACTCTAAATCAAACACGGTTTGTGCTAGCTCCTTGAATCTTTATCAAATGAAGTAGTCTCTATGGTTTGTTTCCTCTTGAAGTACACCATGCAGAGACTGGCGAAAAACACTTTCGTTTGAAAGGGGTGGCCAAGCTTCCAAAAAACTACTCGTTTGCTGAAATCTCAGCAAACCTTTTTTCACCAAATGTTGATGATACTTGGTGGTAATGATCAGTTCACTAATCTCACTTGGCTGCCCAACTTTAACTCTTCTAGGTTCAAGCGTTCGTCTCCAGTAACACTTTGAATTTTTAGGTCTCACTCTGTTTTCTGCTATATAGATAGATGTGTTTGAAACTCTAAATCAAACACGGTTTGTGCTAGCTCCGTGAAACTTGACAAAATGAAGTAGTCCTAAGTTCTATCTCTATGGTTTGTTTCCTCTTGAAGTACCCCATGCAGAGACTGGCGAAAAACACTTTCGTTTGAAAGGGGTTGCCAAGCTTCCAAAAAACTACTAGTTTGCTGAAATCTCAGCAAAACTTTTTTCACCAAATCTTGATGATACTTGGTGGTCATGATCAGTTCACTAATCCCACTTGGCTGCCCAATTTTTATTCTTCTAGGTTGAAGCATTCGTTTCCAGTAACAGTTTGAATTTTTATTTTTCACTCTGTTTTCTCCTACATAGATAGCTGTGTTTGGAATTCTAAATCAAACATGGTTTGTTCTAGCTCCTTGAAACTTGACCAAATGAAGTAGTCCTAAGTTCTATCTCTATGGTTTGTTTCCTCTTGAAGTACCCCATGCAGAGACTGGCGAAAAACACTTTCGTTTGATAGGGGTTGCCAAGCTTCCAAAAAACTACTAGTTTGCTGAAATCTCAGCAAACCTTTTTTCACCAAATCTTGATGATACTTGGTGGTAATGATCAGTTCACTAATCCCACTTGGCTGCCCAATTTTTATTCTTCTAGGTTGAAGCATTCGTTTCCAGTAACAGTTTGAATTTTTAGGTTTCACTCTGTTTTCTCCTGCATAGATAGCTGTGTTTGGAATTCTAAATCAAATATGGTTTGTGCTAGCTTCTTGAAACTTGACCAAATGAAGTAGTTCTAAGTTCTATCTCTATGGTTTGTTTCCTCTTGAAGTACCCCATGCAGAGACTGGCGAAAAACACTTTCGTTTGAAAGGGGTTGCCAAGCTTCCAAAAAACCACTAGTTTGCTGAAATCTCAGCAAACCTTTTTTCACCAAATCTTGATGATACTTGGTGGTAATGATCAGTTCACTAATCCCACTTGGCTGCCCAATTTTTATTCTTCTAGGTTGAAGCATTCGTTTCCAGTAACAGTTTGAATTTTTAGGTTTCACTCTGTTTTCTCCTACATAGATAGCTGTGTTTGGAATTCTAAATCAAACATGGTATGTGCTAGCTCCTTGAAACTTGACCAAATGAAGTAGTTCTAAGTTCTATCTCTATGGTTTGTTTCCTCTTGAAGTACCCCATGCAGAGACTGGCGAAAAACACTTTCGTTTGAAAAAGGTTGCCAAGCTTCCAAAAAACTACTAGTTTGCAGAAATCTCAGCAAACATTTTTTCACCAAAACTTGATGATACTTGGTGGTAATGATCAGTTCACTAATCCCACTTGGCTGCCCAACTTTCACTCTTCTAGGTTCAAGCGTTCGTTTCCAGTAACACTTTGAATTTTTAGGTTTCACTCTGTTTTCTGCTATATAGATAGATGTGTTTGGAACTCTAAATCAAACACGGTTTGTGCTAGCTCCTTGAAACTTTACCAAATGAAGTAGTCTCTATGGTTTGTTTCCTCTTGAAGTACACCATGCAGAGACTGGCGAAAAACACTTTCGTTTGAAAGGGGTGGCCAAGCTTCCAAAAAACTACTAGTTTGCTGAAATCTCAGCAAACCTTTTTTCACCAAAACTTGATGATACTTGGTGGTAATGATCAGTTCACTAATCTCACTTGGCTGCCCAACTTTCACTCTTCTAGGTTCAAGCGTTCGTTTCCAGTAACACTTGGAAATTTTAGGTTTCACTCTGTTTTCTGCTATATAGATAGATGTGTTTGAAACTCTAAATCAAACACGGTTTGTGCTAGCTCCGTGAAACTTGACAAAATGAAGTAGTCCTAAGTTCTATCTCTATGGTTTGTTTCCTCTTGAAGTACCCCATGCAGAGACTGGCGAAAAACACTTTCGTTTGAAAGGGGTTGCCAAGCTTCCAAAAAACTACTAGTTTGCTGAAATCTCAGCAAACCTTTTTTCACCAAAACTTGATGATACTTGGTGGTAATGATCAGTTCACTACTCCCACTTGGCTGCCCAACTTTCACTCTTCTAGGTTGAAGCTTTCGTTTCCAGTAACAGTTTGAATTTTTAGGTTTCACTCTGTTTTCTCCTGCATAGATAGCTGTGTTTGGAATTCTAAATCAAATATGGTTTGTGCTAGCTTCTTGAAACTTGACCAAATGAAGTAGTTCTAAGTTCTATCTCTATGGTTTGTTTCCTCTTGAAGTACCCCATGCAGAGACTGGCGAAAAACACTTTCGTTTGAAAGGGGTTGCCAAGCTTCCAAAAAACCACTAGTTTGCTGAAATCTCAGCAAACCTTTTTTCACCAAATCGTGATGATACTTGGTGGTAATGATCAGTTCACTAATCCCACTTGGCTGCCCAATTTTTATTCTTCTAGGTTGAAGCATTCGTTTCCAGTAACAGTTTGAATTTTTAGGTTTCACTCTGTTTTCTCCTACATAGATAGCTGTGTTTGGAATTCTAAATCAAACATGGTATGTGCTAGCTCCTTGAAACTTGACCAAATGAAGTAGTTCTAAGTTCTATCTCTATGGTTTGTTTCCTCTTGAAGTACCCCATGCAGAGACTGGCGAAAAACACTTTCGTTTGAAAAAGGTTGCCAAGCTTCCAAAAAACTACTAGTTTGCAGAAATCTCAGCAAACATTTTTTCACCAAAACTTGATGATACTTGGTGGTAATGATCAGTTCACTAATCCCACTTGGCTGCCCAACTTTCACTCTTCTAGGTTCAAGCGTTCGTTTCCAGTAACACTTTGAATTTTTAGGTTTCACTCTGTTTTCTGCTATATAGATAGATGTGTTTGGAACTCTAAATCAAACACGGTTTGTGCTAGCTCCTTGAAACTTTACCAAATGAAGTAGTCTCTATGGTTTGTTTCCTCTTGAAGTACACCATGCAGAGACTGGCGAAAAACACTTTCGTTTGAAAGGGGTGGCCAAGCTTCCAAAAAACTACTAGGTTGCTGAAATCTCAGCAAACATTTTTTCACCAAAACTTGATGATACTTGGTGGTAATGATCAGTTCACTAATCTCACTTGGCTGCCCAACTTTCACTCTTCTAGGTTCAAGCGTTCGTTTCCAGTAACACTTGGAAATTTTAGGTTTCACTCTGTTTTCTGCTATATAGATAGATGTGTTTGAAACTCTAAATCAAACACGGTTTGTGCTAGCTCCGTGAAACTTGACAAAATGAAGTAGTCCTAAGTTCTATCTCTATGGTTTGTTTCCTCTTGAAGTACCCCATGCAGAGACTGGCGAAAAACACTTTCGTTTGAAAGGGGTTGCCAAGCTTCCAAAAAACTACTAGTTTGCTGAAATCTCAGCAAACATTTTTTCACCAAAACTTGATGATACTTGGTGGTAATGATCAGTTCACTACTCCCACTTGGCTGCCCAACTTTCACTCTTCTAGGTTGAAGCTTTCGTTTCCAGTAACAGTTTGAATTTTTAGGTTTCACTCTGTTTTCTGCTATATAGATAGATATGTTTGAAACTCTAAATCAAACACGGTTTGTGCTAGCTCCGTGAAACTTGACAAAATGAAGTAGTTCTAAGTTCTATCTCTATGGTTTGTTTCCTCTTGAAGTACCCCATGCAGAGACTGGCGAAGAACACTTTCGTTTGAAAGGGGTTGCCAAGCTTCCAAAAAACTTCTCGTTTGCTGAAATCTCAGCAAACATTTTTTCAACAAATCTTGATGATACTTGGTGGTAATGATCAGTTCACTAATCCCACTTGGCTACCAAATTTTTATTCTTCTAGGTGAAGCATTCGTTTCCAGTAACAGTTTGAATTTTTATTTTTCACTCTGTTTTCTCCTACATAGATAGTTGTGTTTGGAATTCTAAATCAAACATGGTTTGTGCTAGCTCCTTGAAACTTGACCAAATGAAGTAGTTCTAAGTTCTATCTCTATGGTTTGTTTCCTCTTGAAGTACCCCATGCAGAGACTGGCGAAAAACACTTTCATTTGAAAGGGGTTGCCAAGCTTCCAAAATCTACTAGTTTGCTGAAATCTCAGCAAACATTTTTTCACCAAATCTTGATGATACTTGGTGGTAATGATCAGTTCACTAATCTCACTTTGCTGCACAACTTTCACTCTTCTAGGTTCAAGCGTTCGTTTCCAGTAACACTTGGAATTTTTAGGTTTCACTCTGTTTTCTGCTATATAGATAGATGTGTTTGAAACTCTAAATCAAACACGGTTTGTGCTAGCTCCGTGAAACTTGACAAAATGAAGTAGTCCTAAGTTCGATCTCTATGGTTTCTTTCCTCTTGAAGTACCCCATGCAGAGACTGGCGAAAAACACTTTCGTTTGAAAGGGGTTGCCAAGCTTCCAAAAAACTACTAGTTTGCTGAAATCTCAGCAAACCTTTTTTCACCAAATCTTGATGATACTTGGTGGTAATGATCAGTTCACTAATCCCACTTTTGCTGCCCAATTTTTATTCTTCTAGGTTGAAGCATTCGTTTCCAGTAACAGTTTGAATTTTTAGATTTCACTCTGTTTTCTCCTGCATAGATAGCTGTGTTTGGAATTCTAAATCAAATATGGTTTTTGCTAGCTCCTTGAAACTTGACCAAATGAAGTAGTTCTAAGTTCTATCTCTATGGTTTGTTTCCTCTTGAAGTACCCCATGCAGAGACTGGCGAAAAACACTTTCGTTTGAAAGGGGTTGCCAAGCTTCCAAAAACTACTAGTTTGCTGAAATCTCAGCAAACATTTTTTCACCAAAACTTGATGATACTTGGTGGTAATGATCAGTTCACTAATCCCACTTGGCTGCCCAACTTTCACTCTTCTAGGTTCAAGCGTTCGTTTCCAGTAACACTTTGAATTTTTAGGTTTCACTCTGTTTTCTGCTATATAGACAGATGTGTTTGAAACTCTAAATCAAACACGGTTTGTGCTAGCTCCTTGAAACTTTACCAAATGAAGTAGTCCTAAGTTCTATCTCTATGGCTTGTTTCCTCTTGAAGTACCCCATGCAGAGACTGGCGAAAAACACTTTCGTTTGAAAGGGGTTGCCAAGCTTCCAAAAAACTACTAGTTTGCTGAAATCTCACCAAACCTTTTTTCACCAAATCTTGATGATACTTGGTGGTAATGATCAGTTCACTAATCCCACTTGGCTGCCCAATTTTTATTCTTCTAGGTTGAAGCATTCGTTTCCAGTAACAGTTTGAATTTTTAGGTTTCACTCTGTTTTCTCCTGCATAGATAGCTGTGTTTGGAATTCTAAATCAAATATGGTTTGTGCTAGCTCCTTGAAACTTGACCAAATAAAGTAGTTCTAAGTTCTATCTCTATGGTTTGTTTCCTCTTGAAGTACCCCATGCAGAGACTGGCAAAGAACACTTTCGTTTGAAAGGGGTTGCCAAGCTTCCAAAAAACTTCTCGTTTGCTGAAATCTCAGCAATCATTTTTTTACCAAAACTTGATGATACTTGGTGGTAATGATCAGTTCACTAATCCCACTTGGCTACCCAATTTTTATTCTTCTAGGTGAAGCATTCGTTTCCAGTAACAGTTTGAATTTTTATTTTTCACTCTGTTTTCTCCTACATAGATAGATGTGTTTGGAATTCTAAATCAAACATGGTTTGTGCTAGCTCCTTGAAACTTGACCAATGAAGTAGTTGTAATTTCTATCTCTATGGTTTGTTTCCTCTTGAAGTACCCCATGCAGAGACTGGCGAAAAACACTTTCATTTGAAAGGGGTTGCCAAGCTTCCAAAAAACTACTAGTTTGCTGAAATCTCAGCAAACCTTTTTCACCAAATCTTGATGATACTTGGTGGTAATGATCAGTTCACTAATCTCACTTGGCTGCCCAACATTCACTCTTCTAGGTTCAAGCGTTCGTTTCCAGTAACACTTGGAATTTTTAGGTTTCACTCTGTTTTCTGCTATATAGATAGATGTGTTTGAAACTCTAAATCAAACACGGTTTGTGCTAGCTCCGTGAAACTTGACAAAATGAAGTAGTCCTAAGTTCTATCTCTATGGTTTCTTTCCTCTTGAAGTACCCCATGCAGAGACTGGCGAAAAACACTTTCGTTTGAAAGGGGTTGCCAAGCTTCCAAAAAACTACTAGTTTGCTGAAATCTCAGCAAACCTTTTTTCACCAAATCTTGATGATACTTGGTGGTAATGATCAGTTCACTAATCCCACTTGGCTGCCCAATTTTTATTCTTCTAGGTTGAAGCATTTGTTTCCAGTAACAGTTTGAATTTTTAGGTTTCACTTTGTTTTCTCCTGCATAGATAGCTGTGTTTGGAATTCTAAATCAAATATGGTTTGTGCTAGCTCCTTGAAACTTGACCAAATGAAGTAGTTCTAAGTTCTATCTCTATGGTTTGTTTCCTCTTGAAGTACCCCATGCAGAGACTGGCGAAAAACACTTTCGTTTGAAAGGGGTTGCCAAGCTTCCAAAAAACTACTAGTTTGCTGAAATCTCAGCAAACATTTTTTCACCAAAACTTGATGATACTTGGTGGTAATGATCAGTTCACTAATCCCACTTGGCTGCCCAACTTTCACTCTTCTAGGTTCAAGCGTTCGTTTCCAGTAACACTTTGAATTTTTAGGTTTCACTCTGTTTTCTGCTATATAGACAGATGTGTTTGAAACTCTAAATCAAACACGGTTTTTTCCTAGCTCCTTGAAACTTTACCAAATGAACTAGTCCTAAGTTCTATCTCTATGGCTTGTTTCCTCTTGAAGTACCCCATGCAGAGACTGGCGAAAAACACTTTCGTTTGAAAGGGGTTGCCAAGCTTCCAAAAAACTACTAGTTTGCTGAAATCTCAGCAAACATTTTTTCACCAAATCTTGATGATACTTGGTGGTAATGATGAGTTCACTGAGCCCAATTGGCTGCCCAATTTTTACACTTCTAGGTTCAAGCGTTCGTTTCCTGTAACACTTTGAATTTTTAGGTTTCACTCTGTTTTCTGCTGTATAGATAGATGTGTTTGAAACTCTAAATCAAACACGGTTTGTGCTAGCTCCTTGAAAGTTGACCAAATGAATTAGTTCTAAGTTCTATCTCTATGGTTTGTTTCCTCTTGAAGTACCCCATGCAGAGACTGGCGAAAAACACTTTCGTTTGAAAGGGGTTGCCAAGCTTAGAAAAAAATACTACTTTGCTGAAATCTCAGCAAACCTTTTTTCACCAAATCTTGATGATACTTGGTGGTAATGATCAGTTCACTAAGCCCACTTGGCTGCCCAACTTTCACTCTTCTAGGTTCAAGCGTTCATTTCCAGTAACACTTTGAATTTTTAGGTTTCACTCTGTTTCCTGCTATATAGATAGATGTGTTTGAAACTCTAAATCAAACACGGTTTGTGCTAGCTCCTTGAATCTTGACCAAATGAAGTAGTTCTAAGTTCTACCTCTATGTTTTGTTTCCTCTTGAAGTACCCCATGCAGAGACTGGCGAAAAACACTTTCCTTTGAAAGGGGTTGCCAGGCTTCCAAAAAACTACTAGTTTGCTGAAATCTCAGCAAACCTTTTTTCACCAAATCTTGATGATACTTGGTGGTAATGATCAGTTCACTAATCTCACTTGGCTGCCCAACTTTCACTCTTCTAGTTTCAAGCGTTCGTTTCCAGTAACACTTTGAATTTTTAGGTTTCACTCTGTTTTCTGCTATATAGATAGATGTGTTTGAAACTCTAAATCAAACACGGTTTGTGCTAGCTCCTTGAAACTTTACCAAATGAAGTAGTTCTATGTTCCATCTCTATGGTTTGTTTCCTCTTGAAGTACACCATGCAGAGACTGGCGAAAAACACTTTCGTTTGAAAGGGGTGGCCAAGCTTCCAAAAAACTACTAGTTTGCTGAAATCTCAGCAAAACTTTTTTCACCAAAACTTGATGATACTTGGTGGTAATGATCAGTTCACAAAGCCCACTTGGCTGCCCAATTTTTACTCTTCTAGGTTCAAGCGTTCGTTTCCTGTAACACTTTGAATTTTTAGGTTTCACTCTGTTTTCTGCTAAATAGATAGATGTGTTTGAAACTCTAAATCAAACACGGTTTTTGCTAGCTCCTTGAAACTTTACCAAATGAAGTAGTTCTATGTTCCATCTCTATGGTTTGTGTCCTCTTGAAGTACCCCATGCAGAGACTGGCGAAAAACACTTTCATTTGAAAGGGGTTGCCAAGCTTCCAAAAAACTACTAGTTTGCTGAAATCTCAGCAAACATTTTTTCACCAAATCTTGATGATACTTGGTGGTAATGATCAGTTCACTAAGCCCACTTGGCTGCCCAATTTTTACTCTTCTTGGTTCAAGCGTTCGTTTCCAGTAACACTTTGAATTTTTAGGTTTCACTCTGTTTTCTGCTATATAGATAGATGTGTTTGAAACTCTAAATCAAACACGGTTTGTGCTAGCTCCTTGAAACTTTACCAAATGAAGTAGTCTCTATGGTTTGTTTCCTCTTGAAGTACACCATGCAGAGACTGGCGAAAAACACTTTCGTTTGAAAGGGGTTGCCAAGCTTCCAAAAAACTACTAGTTTGCTGAATACTCAGCAAACCTTTTTTCACCAAATCTTGATGATACTTGGTGGTAATGATCAGTTCACTAATCCCACTTTTGCTGCCCAATTTTTATTCTTCTAGGTTGAAGCATTCGTTTCCAGTAACAGTTTGAATTTTTAGTTTTCACTCTGTTTTCTCCTGCATAGATAGCTGTGTTTGGAATTCTAAATCAAATATGGTTTTTGCTAGCTCCTTGAAACTTGACCAAATGAAGTAGTTCTAAGTTCTATCTCAATGGTTTGTTTCCTCTTGAAGTACCCCATGCAGAGACTGGCGAAAAACACTTTCGTTTGAAAGGGGTTGCCAAGCTTCCAAAAACTACTAGTTTGCTGAAATCTCAGCAAACATTATTCACCAAAACTTGATGATACTTGGTGGTAATGATCAGTTCACTAATCCCACTTGGCTGCCCAACTTTCACTCTTCTAGGTTCAAGCGTTCGTTTCCAGTAACACTTTGAATTTTTAGGTTTCACTCTGTTTTCTGCTATATAGACAGATGTGTTTGAAACTCTAAATCAAACACGGTTTGTGCTAGCTCCTTGAAACTTTACCAAATGAAGTAGTCCTAAGTTCTATCTCTATGGCTTGTTTCCTCTTGAAGTACCCCATGCAGAGACTGGCGAAAAACACTTTCGTTTGAAAGGGGTTGCCAAGCTTCCAAAAAACTACTAGTTTGCTGAAATCTCAGCAAACCTTTTTTCACCAAATCTTGATGATACTTGGTGGTAATGATCAGTTCACTAATCCCACTTGGCTGCCCAATTTTTATTCTTCTAGGTTGAAGCATTCGTTTCCAGTAACAGTTTGAATTTTTAGGTTTCACTCTGTTTTCTCCTGCATAGATAGCTGTGTTTGGAATTCTAAATCAAATATGGTTTGTGCTAGCTCCTTGAAACTTGACCAAATGAAGTAGTTCTAAGTTCTATCTCTATGGTTTGTTTCCTCTTGAAGTACCCCATGCAGAGACTGGCAAAGAACACTTTCGTTTGAAAGGGGTTGCCAAGCTTCCAAAAAACTTCTCGTTTGCTGAAATCTCAGCAATCATTTTTTCACCAAATCTTGATGATACTTGGTGGTAATGATCAGTTCACTAATCCCACTTGGCTACCCAATTTTTATTCTTCTAGGTGAAGCATTCGTTTCCAGTAACAGTTTGAATTTTTATTTTTCACTCTGTTTTCTCCTACATAGATAGATGTGTTTGGAATTCTAAATCAAACATGGTTTGTGCTAGCTCCTTGAAACTTGACCAATGAAGTAGTTGTAAGTTCTATCTCTATGGTTTGTTTCCTCTTGAAGTACCCCATGCAGAGACTGGCGAAAAACACTTTCATTTGAAAGGGGTTGCCAAGCTTCCAAAAAACTACTAGTTTGCTGAAATCTCAGCAAACCTTTTTCACCAAATCTTGATGATACTTGGTGGTAATGATCAGTTCACTAATCTCACTTGGCTGCCCAACATTCACTCTTCTAGGTTCAAGCGTTCGTTTCCAGTAACACTTGGAATTTTTAGGTTTCACTCTGTTTTCTGCTATATAGATAGATGTGTTTGAAACTCTAAATCAAACACGGTTTGTGCTAGCTCCGTGAAACTTGACAAAATGAAGTAGTCCTAAGTTCTATCTCTATGGTTTCTTTCCTCTTGAAGTACCCCATGCAGAGACTGGCGAAAAACACTTTCGTTTGAAAGGGGTTGCCAAGCTTCCAAAAAACTACTAGTTTGCTGAAATCTCAGCAAACCTTTTTTCACCAAATCTTGATGATACTTGGTGGTAATGATCAGTTCACTAATCCCACTTGGCTGCCCAATTTTTATTCTTCTAGGTTGAAGCATTTGTTTCCAGTAACAGTTTGAATTTTTAGGTTTCACTTTGTTTTCTCCTGCATAGATAGCTGTGTTTGGAATTCTAAATCAAATATGGTTTGTGCTAGCTCCTTGAAACTTGACCAAATGAAGTAGTTCTAAGTTCTATCTCTATGGTTTGTTTCCTCTTGAAGTACCCCATGCAGAGACTGGCGAAAAACACTTTCGTTTGAAAGGGGTTGCCAAGCTTCCAAAAAACTACTAGTTTGCTGAAATCTCAGCAAACATTTTTTCACCAAAACTTGATGATACTTGGTGGTAATGATCAGTTCACTAATCCCACTTGGCTGCCCAACTTTCACTCTTCTAGGTTCAAGCGTTCGTTTCCAGTAACACTTTGAATTTTTAGGTTTCACTCTGTTTTCTGATATATAGACAGATGTGTTTGAAACTCTAAATCAAACACGGTTTTTTCCTAGCTCCTTGAAACTTTACCAAATGAACTAGTCCTAAGTTCTATCTCTATGGCTTGTTTCCTCTTGAAGTACCCCATGCAGAGACTGGCGAAAAACACTTTCGTTTGAAAGGGGTTGCCAAGCTTCCAAAAAACTACTAGTTTGCTGAAATCTCAGCAAACATTTTTTCAACAAATCTTGATGATACTTGGTGGTAATGATGAGTTCACTAAGCCCAATTGGCTGCCCAATTTTTACACTTCTAGGTTCAAGCGTTCGTTTCCTGTAACACTTTGAATTTTTAGGTTTCACTCTGTTTTCTGCTATATAGATAGATGTGTTTGAAACTCTAAATCAAACACGGTTTGTGCTAGCTCCTTGAAAGTTGACCAAATGAATTAGTTCTAAGTTCTATCTCTATGGTTTGTTTCCTCTTGAAGTACCCCATGCAGAGACTGGCGAAAAACACTTTCGTTTGAAAGGGGTTGCCAAGCTTAGAAAAAAATACTACTTTGCTGAAATCACAGCAAACCTTTTTTCACCAAATCTTGATGATACTTGGTGGTAATGATCAGTTCACTAAGCCCACTTGGCTGCCCAACTTTCACTCTTCTAGGTTCAAGCGTTCGTTTCCAGTAACACTTTGAATTTTTAGGTTTCACTCTGTTTCCTGCTATATAGATAGATGTGTTTGAAACTCTAAATCAAACACGGTTTGTGCTAGCTCCTTGAATCTTGACCAAATGAAGTAGTTCTAAGTTCTATCTCTATGTTTTGTTTCCTCTTGAAGTACCCCATGCAGAGACTGGCGAAAAACACTTTCGTTTGAAAGGGGTTGCCAGGCTTCCAAAAAACTACTAGTTTGCTGAAATCTCAGCAAACCTTTTTTCACCAAATCTTGATGATACTTGGTGGTAATGATCAGTTCACTAATCTCACTTGGCTGCCCAACTTTCACTCTTCTAGTTTCAAGCGTTCGTTTCCAGTAACACTTTGAATTTTTAGGTTTCACTCTGTTTTCTGCTATATAGATAGATGTGTTTGAAACTCTAAATCAAACACGGTTTGTGCTAGCTCCTTGAAACTTTACCAAATGAAGTAGTTCTATGTTCCATCTCTATGGTTTGTTTCCTCTTGAAGTACACCATGCAGAGACTGGCGAAAAACACTTTCGTTTGAAAGGGGTGGACAAGCTTCCAAAAAACTACTAGTTTGCTGAAATCTCAGCAAAACTTTTTTCACCAAAACTTGATGATACTTGGTGGTAATGATCAGTTCACAAAGCCCACTTGGCTGCCCAATTTTTACTCTTCTAGGTTCAAGCGTTCGTTTCCTGTAACACTTTGAATTTTTAGGTTTCACTCTGTTTTCTGCTAAATAGATAGATGTGTTTGAAACTCTAAATCAAACACGGTTTTTGCTAGCTCCTTGACACTTTACCAAATGAAGTAGTTCTATGTTCCATCTCTATGGTTTGTTTCCTCTTGAAGTACCCCATGCAGAGACTGGCGAAAAACACTTTCATTTGAAAGGGGTTGCCAAGCTTCCAAAAAACTACTAGTTTGCTGAAATCTCAGCAAACATTTTTTCACCAAATCTTGATGATACTTGGTGGTAATGATCAGTTCACTAAGCCCACTTGGCTGCCCAATTTTTACTCTTCTTGGTTCAAGCGTTCGTTTCCAGTAACACTTTGAATTTTTAGGTTTCACTCTGTTTTCTGCTATATAGATAGATGTGTTTGAAACTCTAAATCAAACACGGTTTGTGCTAGCTCCTTGAAACTTTACCAAATGAAGTAGTCTCTATGGTTTGTTTCCTCTTGAAGTACACCATGCAGAGACTGGCGAAAAACACTTTCGTTTGAAAAAGGTTGCCAAGCTTCCAAAAAACTACTAGTTTGCAGAAATCTCAGCAAACATTTTTTCACCAAAACTTGATGATACTTGGTGGTAATGATCAGTTCACTAAGCCCACTTGGCTGCCCAACTTTCACTCTTCTAGGTTCAAGCGTTCGTTTCCAGTAACACTTTGAATTTTTAGGTTTCACTCTTTTTTCTGCTATATAGATAGATGTGTTTGAAACTCTAAATCAAAAACGGTTTGTGCTAGCTCCTTGAAACTTGACTAAATGAAGTAGTTCTAAGTTCTATCTCTATGATTTGTTTCCTCTTGAAGTACCCCATGCAGAGACTGGCAAAAAACACTTTCGTTTGAAAGGGGTTGCCAAGCTTCCAAAAAACTACTAGTTTGCTGAAATCTCAGCAAACATTTTTTCACCAAAACTTGATCATACTTGGTGGTAATGATCAGTTCACTAATCCCACTTGGCTGCCCAATTTCACTCTTCTAGGTTCAAGCGTTCGTTTCCAGTAACACTTTGAATTTTTAGGTTTCACTCTGTTTTCTGCTATATAGATAGATGTGTTTGAAACTCTAAATCAAACACGGTTTGTGCTAGCTCCTTGAAACTTGACCAAATGAAGTAGTTCTAAGTTCTATCTCTATGGTTTGTTTCCTCTTGAAGTACCCCATGCGGAGACTGGCGAAAAACACTTTCGTTTGAAAGGTGTTGCCAAGCTTCCAAAAAACTACTAGTTTGCTGAAATCTCAGCAAACATTGTTTCACCAAATCTTGATGATACTTGGTGGTAATGATCAGTTCACTAAGCCCACTTGGCTGCCCAACTTTCACTCTTCTAGGTTCAAGCGTTCGTTTCCAGTAACAGTTTGAATTTTTAGGTTTCACTCTGTTTTCTGCTATATAGATAGATATGTTTGAAACTCTAAATCAAACACGGTTTGTGCTAGCTCCGTGAAACTTGACAAAATGAAGTAGTTCTAAGTTCTATCTCTATGGTTTGTTTCCTCTTGAAGTACCCCATGCAGAGACTGGCGAAGAACACTTTCGTTTGAAAGGGGTTGCCAAGCTTCCAAAAAACTTCTCGTTTGCTGAAATCTCAGCAAACATTTTTTCAACAAATCTTGATGATACTTGGTGGTAATGATCAGTTCACTAATCCCACTTGGCTACCCAATTTTTATTCTTCTAGGTGAAGCATTCGTTTCCAGTAACAGTTTGAATTTTTATTTTTCACTCTGTTTTCTCCTACATAGATAGTTGTGTTTGGAATTCTAAATCAAACATGGTCTGTGCTAGCTCCTTGAAACTTGACCAAATGAAGTAGTTCTAATTTCTATCTCTATGGTTTGTTTCCTCTTGAAGTACCCCATGCAGAGACTGGCGAAAAACACTTTCATTTGAAAGGGGTTGCCAAGCTTCCAAAATCTACTAGTTTGCTGAAATCTCAGCAAACCTTTTTCACCAAACCTTGATGATACTTGGTGGTAATGATCAGTTCACTAATCTCACTTGGCTGCCCAACTTTCACTCTTCTAGGTTCAAGCGTTCGTTTCCAGTAACAGTTTGAATTTTAGGTTTCACTCTGTTTTCTGCTATATAGATAGATGTGTTTGAAACTCTAAATCAAACACGGTTTGTGCTAGCTCCGTGAAACTTGACAAAATGAAGTAGTCCTAAGTTCGATCTCTATGGTTTCTTTCCTCTTGAAGTACCCCATGCAGAGACTGGCGAAAAAAACTTTCGTTTGAAAGGGGTTGCCAAGCTTCCAAAAAACTACTAGTTTGCTGAAATCTCAGCAAACCTTTTTTCACCAAATCTTGATGATACTTGGTGGTAATGATCAGTTCACTAATCCCACTTTTGCTGCCCAATTTTTATTCTTCTAGGTTGAAGCATTCGTTTCCAGTAACAGTTTGAATTTTTAGTTTTCACTCTGTTTTCTCCTGCATAGATAGCTGTGTTTGGAATTCTAAATCAAATATGGTTTTTGCTAGCTCCTTGAAACTTATCCAAATGAAGTAGTTCTAAGTTCTATCTCTATGGTTTGTTTCCTCTTGAAGTACCCCATGCAGAGACTGGCGAAAAACACTTTCGTTTGAAAGGGGTTGCCAAGCTTCCAAAAACTACTAGTTTGCTGAAATCTCAGCAAACATTTTTTCACCAAAACTTGATGATACTTGGTGGTAATGATCAGTTCACTAATCCCACTTGGCTGCCCAACTTTCACTCTTCTAGGTTCAAGCGTTCGTTTCCAGTAACACTTTGAATTTTTAGGTTTCACTCTGTTTTCTGCTATATAGACAGATGTGTTTGAAACTCTAAATCAAACACGGTTTGTGCTAGCTCCTTGAAACTTTACCAAATGAAGTAGTCCTAAGTTCTATCTCTATGGCTTGTTTCCTCTTGAAGTACCCCATGCAGAGACTGGCGAAAAACACTTTCGTTTGAAAGGGGTTGCCAAGCTTCCAAAAAACTACTAGTTTGCTGAAATCTCAGCAAACCTTTTTTTACCAAATCTTGATGATACTTGGTGGTAATGATCAGTTCACTAATCCCACTTGGCTGCCCAATTTTTATTCTTCTAGGTTGAAGCATTCGTTTCCAGTAACAGTTTGAATTTTTAGGTTTCACTCTGTTTTCTCCTGCATAGATAGCTGTGTTTGGAATTCTAAATCAAATATGGTTTGTGCTAGCTCCTTGAAACTTGACCAAATGAAGTAGTTCTAAGTTCTATCTCTATGGTTTGTTTCCTCTTGAAGTACCCCATGCAGAGACTGGCAAAGAACACTTTCGTTTGAAAGGGGTTGCCAAGCTTCCAAAAAACTTCTCGTTTGCTGAAATCTCAGCAATCATTTTTTCACCAAATCTTGATGATACTTGGTGGTAATGATCAGTTCACTAATCCCACTTGGCTACCCAATTTTTATTCTTCTAGGTGAAGCATTCGTTTCCAGTAACAGTTTGAATTTTTATTTTTCACTCTGTTTTCTCCTACATAGATAGATGTGTTTGGAATTCTAAATCAAACATGGTTTGTGCTAGCTCCTTGAAACTTGACCAATGAAGTAGTTGTAAGTTCTATCTCTATGGTTTGTTTCCTCTTGAAGTACCCCATGCAGAGACTGGCGAAAAACACTTTCATTTGAAAGGGGTTGCCAAGCTTCCAAAAAACTACTAGTTTGCTGAAATCTCAGCAAACCTTTTTCACCAAATCTTGATGATACTTGGTGGTAATGATCAGTTCACTAATCTCACTTGGCTGCCCAACATTCACTCTTCTAGGTTCAAGCGTTCGTTTCCAGTAACACTTGGAATTTTTAGGTTTCACTCTGTTTTCTGCTATATAGATAGATGTGTTTGAAACTCTAAATCAAACACGGTTTGTGCTAGCTCCGTGAAACTTGACAAAATGAAGTAGTCCTAAGTTCTATCTCTATGGTTTCTTTCCTCTTGAAGTACCCCATGCAGAGACTGGCGAAAAACACTTTCGTTTGAAAGGGGTTGCCAAGCTTCCAAAAAACTACTAGTTTGCTGAAATCTCAGCAAACCTTTTTTCACCAAATCTTGATGATACTTGGTGGTAATGATCAGTTCACTAATCCCACTTGGCTGCCCAATTTTTATTCTTCTAGGTTGAAGCATTTGTTTCCAGTAACAGTTTGAATTTTTAGGTTTCACTTTGTTTTCTCCTGCATAGATAGCTGTGTTTGGAATTCTAAATCAAATATGGTTTGTGCTAGCTCCTTGAAACTTGACCAAATGAAGTAGTTCTAAGTTCTATCTCTATGGTTTGTTTCCTCTTGAAGTACCCCATGCAGAGACTGGCGAAAAACACTTTCGTTTGAAAGGGGTTGCCAAGCTTCCAAAAAACTACTAGTTTGCTGAAATCTCAGCAAACCTTTTTTCACCAAAACTTGATGATACTTGGTGGTAATGATCAGTTCACTAATCCCACTTGGCTGCCCAACTTTCACTCTTCTAGGTTCAAGCGTTCGTTTCCAGTAACACTTTGAATTTTTAGGTTTCACTCTGTTTTCTGCTATATAGACAGATGTGTTTGAAACTCTAAATCAAACACGGTTTTTTCCTAGCTCCTTGAAACTTTACCAAATGAACTAGTCCTAAGTTCTATCTCTATGGCTTGTTTCCTCTTGAAGTACCCCATGCAGAGACTGGCGAAAAACACTTTCGTTTGAAAGGGGTTGCCAAGCTTCCAAAAAACTACTAGTTTGCTGAAATCTCAGCAAACATTTTTTCACCAAATCTTGATGATACTTG
>NW_027515226.1:0-88640 GCF_048772815.1 Callospermophilus lateralis | reverse complement strand
AACAGTTTGAAGTTTTAGGTTTCACTCTGTTTTCTCCTATATTGACAGATGCAGTTAGAACTCTAAATCAAACACGGTTTGTGCTAGCTTCTTGAAACTTGACACAATACAGTAGTTCTACGTTCTATCTCTAAGGTTTGTTTCCTCTTGATGTAGCCTTAAGCAGATACTGGTGAATGACACATTCAATGAAAGGCGTGGTTAGGCTGCCAAAACACTAGAGTCTCCTGAAATCTCAACATAAATTTTGCTTCCGACCTTCATGATACTTTCAAGTAATGAGCAGTGCACCAATCAAACTTGGATGCCCACGTTTCGTTCTCCTAGGTTGAAGCATTCGTTTGCAGTAACAGTTTGAATTTTTAGGTTTCACTCTGTTTTCTCCTATATTGACAGATGCGTTCGAACTCTAAATCAAACACGATTTGTGCTAGCTTCTTGAAACTTGACACAATACATTAGTTCTACGTTCTATCTCTAAGGTTTGTTTCCTCTTGATGTAGCCTAAAGCAGGGACTGGCGAATAACACTCATATTGAAGGGGTTGCCAAACTTCCAAAACACTAGAGTCTCCTGAAATCTCAACATATATTTTTTCATCCAATCTTCATGATACTTTCAAGTAATGATCAGTACACCAATCCCACTTGGATGCTCAAGTTTCGTTCTTTTACGTTGAAGCATTCGTTTGCAGTAACAGTTTGAAGTTTTAGGTTTCACTCTGTTTTCTCCTATATTGACAGATGCAGTTAGAACTCTAAATCAAACACGGTTTGTGCTAGCTTCTTGAAACTTGACACAATACAGTAGTTCTACGTTCTATCTCTAAGGTTTGTTTCCTCTTGATGTAGCCTTAAGCAGATACTGGTGAATGACACATTCAATGAAAGGCGTGGTTAGGCTGCCAAAACACTAGAGTCTCCTGAAATCTCAACATAAATTTTGCTTCCGACCTTCATGATACTTTCAAGTAATGAGCAGTGCACCAATCAAACTTGGATGCCCACGTTTCGTTCTCCTAGGTTGAAGCATTCGTTTGCAGTAACAGTTTGAATTTTTAGGTTTCACTCTGTTTTCTCCTATATTGACAGATGCGTTCGAACTCTAAATCAAACACGATTTGTGATAGCTTCTTGAAACTTGACACAATACATTAGTTCTACGTTCTATCTCTAAGGTTTGTTTTCTCTTGATGTAGCCTAAAGCAGGGACTGGCGAATAACACTCATATTGAAGGGGTTGCCAAACTTCCAAAACACTAGAGTCTCCTGAAATCTCAACATATATTTTTTCATCCAATCTTCATGATACTTTCAAGTAATGATCAGTACACCAATCCCACTTGGATGCTCAAGTTTCGTTCTTTTACGTTGAAGCATTCGTTTGCAGTAACAGTTTGAAGTTTTAGGTTTCACTCTGTTTTCTCCTATATTGACAGATGCAGTTAGAACTCTAAATCAAACACGGTTTGTGCTAGCTTCTTGAAACTTGACACAATACAGTAGTTCTACGTTCTATCTCTAAGGTTTGTTTCCTCTTGATGTAGCCTTAAGCAGATACTGGTGAATGACACATTCAAGGAAAGGCGTGGTTAGGCGGCCACAACACTAGAGTCTCCTTAAATCTCAACATAAATTTTGCTTCCGACCTTCATGATACTTTCAAGTAATGAGCAGTGCACCAATCAAACTTGGATGCCCACGTTTCGTTCTCCTAGGTTGAAGCATTCGTTTGCAGTAACAGTTTGAATTTTTAGGTTTCACTCTGTTTTCTCCTATATTGACAGATGCGTTCGAACTCTAAATCAAACACGATTTGTGCTAGCTTCTTGAAACTTGACACAATACATTAGTTCTACGTTCTATCTCTAAGGTTTGTTTCCTCTTGATGTAGCCTAAAGCAGGGACTGGCGAATAACACTCATATTGAAGGGGTTGCCAAACTTCCAAAACACTAGAGTCTCCTGAAATCTCAACATATATTTTTTCATCCAATCTTCATGATACTTTCAAGTAATGATCAGTACACGAATCCCACTTGGATGCTCAAGTTTCGTTCTTTTACGTTGAAGCATTCGTTTGCAGTAACAGTTTGAAGTTTTAGGTTTCACTCTGTTTTCTCCTATATTGACAGATGCAGTTAGAACTCTAAATCAAACACGGTTTGTGCTAGCTTCTTGAAACTTGACACAATACAGTAGTTCTACGTTCTATCTCTAAGGTTTGTTTCCTCTTGATGTAGCCTTAAGCAGATACTGGTGAATGACACATTCAATGAAAGGCCTTGTTAGGCGGCCAGAACACTAGAGTCTCCTGAAATCTCAACATAAATTTTTGCTTCCGACCTTCATGATACTTTCAAGTAATGAGCAGTACACCAATCAAACTTGGATGCCCACGTTTCGTTCTCCTAGGTTGAAGCAATCGTTTGCAGTAACAGTTTGAATTTTTAGGTTTCACTCTGTTTTCTCCTGTATTGACAGATGCGTTCGAACTCTAAATCAAACACGATTTGTGCTAGCTTCTTGAAACTTGACACAATACATTAGTTCTACGTTCTATTTCTAAGGTTTGTTTCCTCTTGATGTAGCCTAAAGCAGGGACTGGCGAATAACACTCATATTGAAGGGGTTGCCAAACTCCCAAAACACTAGAGTCTCCTGAAATCTCAACATATATTTTTTCATCCAATCTTCATGATACTTTCAAGTAATGATCAGTACACCAATCCCACTTGGATGCTCAAGTTTCGTTCTTTTACGTTGAAGCATTCGTTTGCAGTAACAGTTTGAAGTTTTAGGTTTCACTCTGTTTTCTCCTATATTGACAGATGTAGTTAGAACTCTAAATCAAACACGGTTTGTGCTAGCTTCTTGAAACTTGACACAATACAGTAGTTCTACGTTCTATCTCTAAGGTTTGTTTCCTCTTGATGTAGCCTTAAGCAGATACTGGTGAATGACACATTCAAGGAAAGGCGTGGTTAGGTGGCCAAAACACTAGAGTCTCCTGAAATCTCAACATAAATTTTGCTTCCGACCTTCATGATACTTTCAAGTAATGAGCAGTGCACCAATCAAACTTGGATGCCCACGTTTCGTTCTCCTAGGTTGAAGCATTCGTTTGCAGTAACAGTTTGAATTTTTAGGTTTCACTCTGTTTTCTCCTATATTGACAGATGCGTTCGAACTCTAAATCCAACACGATTTGTGCTAGCTTCTTGAAACTTGACACAATACATTAGTTCTACGTTCTATCTCTAAGGTTTGTTTCCTCTTGATGTAGCCTAAAGCAGGGACTGGCGAATAACACTCATATTGAAGGGGTTGCCAAACTTCCAAAACACTAGAGTCTCCTGAAATCTCAACATATATTTTTTCATCCAATCTTCATGATACTTTCAAGTAATGATCAGTACACCAATCCCACTTGGATGCTCAAGTTTCGTTCTTTTACGTTGAAGCATTCGTTTGCAGTAACAGTTTGAAGTTTTAGGTTTCACTCTGTTTTCTCCTATATTGACAGATGCAGTTAGAACTCTAAATCAAACACGGTTTGTGCTAGCTTCTTGAAACTTGACACAATACAGTAGTTCTACGTTCTATCTCTAAGGTTTGTTTCCTCTTGATGTAGCCTTAAGCAGATACTGGTGAATGACACATTCAATGAAAGGCGTGGTTAGGCTGCCAAAACACTAGAGTCTCCTGAAATCTCAACATAAATTTTGCTTCCGATCTTCATGATACTTTCAAGTAATGAGCAGTGCACCAATCAAACTTGGATGCCCACGTTTCGTTCTCCTAGGTTGAAGCATTCGTTTGCAGTAACAGTTTGAATTTTTAGGTTTCACTCTGTTTTCTCCTATATTGACAGATGCGTTCGAACTCTAAATCAAACACGATGTGTGCTAGCTTCTTGAAACTTGACACAATACATTAGTTCTACGTTCTATCTCTAAGATATGTTTCCTCTTGATGTAGCCTTAAGCAGATACTGGTGAATGACACATTCAATGAAAGGCGTTGTTAGGCTGCCAAAACACTAGAGTCTCCTGAAATCTCAACATAAATTTTTGCTTCCGACCTTCATGATACTTTCAAGTAATGAGCAGTACACCAATCAAACTTGGATGCCCACGTTTCGTTCTCCTAGGTTGAAGCAATCGTTTGCAGTAACAGTTTGAATTTTTAGGTTTCACTCTGTTTTCTCCTATATTGAGAGATGCGTTCGAACTCTAAATCCAACACGATTTGTGCTAGCTTCTTGAAACTTGACACAATACATTAGTTCTACGTTCTATCTCTAAGGTTTGTTTCCTCTTGATGTAGCCTAAAGCAGGGACTGGCGAATAACACTCATATTGAAGGGGTTGCCAAACTTCCAAAACACTAGAGTCTCCTGAAATCTCAACATATATTTTTTCATCCAATCTTCATGATACTTTCAAGTAATGATCAGTACACCAATCCCACTTGGATGCTCAAGTTTCGTTCTTTTACGTTGAAGCATTCGTTTGCAGTAACAGTTTGAAGTTTTAGGTTTCACTCTGTTTTCTCCTATAATGACAGATGCAGTTAGAACTCTAAATCAAACACGGTTTGTGCTAGCTTCTTGAAACTTCACACAATACAGTAGTTCTACGTTCTATCTCTAAGGTTTGTTTCCTCTTGATGTAGCCTTAAGCAGATACTGGTGAATGACACATTCAAGGAAAGGCGTGGTTAGGCTGCCAAAACACTAGAGTCTCCTGAAATCTCAACATAAATTTTGCTTCCGACCTTCATGATACTTTCAAGTAATGAGCAGTGCACCAATCAAACTTGGATGCCCACGTTTCGTTCTCCTAGGTTGAAGCATTCGTTTGCAGTAACAGTTTGAATTTTTAGGTTTCACTCTGTTTTCTCCTATATTGACAGATGCGTTCGAACTCTAAATCAAACACGATTTGTGCTAGCTTCTTGAAACTTGACACAATACATTAGTTCTACGTTCTATCTCTAAGGTTTGTTTCCTCTTGATGTAGCCTAAAGCAGGGACTGGCGAATAACACTCATATTGAAGGGGTTGCCAAACTTCCAAAACACTAGAGTCTCCTGAAATCTCAACATATATTTTTTCATCCAATCTTCATGATACTTTCAAGTAATGATCAGTACACCAATCCCACTTGGATGCTCAAGTTTCGTTCTTTTACGTTGAAGCATTCGTTTGCAGTAACAGTTTGAAGTTTTAGGTTTCACTCTGTTTTCTCCTATATTGACAGATGCAGTTAGAACTCTAAATCAAACACGGTTTGTGCTAGCTTCTTGAAACTTGACACAATACAGTAGTTCTACGTTCTATCTCTAAGGTTTGTTTCCTCTTGATGTAGCCTTAAGCAGATACTGGTGAATGACACATTCAAGGAAAGGCGTGGTTAGGCGGCCAAAACACTAGAGTCTCCTTAAATCTCAACATAAATTTTGCTTCCGACCTTCATGATACTTTCAAGTAATGAGCAGTGCACCAATCAAACTTGGATGCCCACGTTTCGTTCTCCTAGGTTGAAGCATTCGTTTGCAGTAACAGTTTGAATTTTTAGGTTTCACTCTGTTTTCTCCTATATTGACAGATGCGTTCGAACTCTAAATCAAACACGATTTGTGCTAGCTTCTTGAAACTTGACACAATACATTAGTTCTACGTTCTATCTCTAAGGTTTGTTTCCTCTTGATGTAGCCTAAAGCAGGGAGTGGCGAATAACACTCATATTGAAGGGGTTGCCAAACTTCCAAAACACTAGAGTCTCCTGAAATCTCAACATATATTTTTTCATCCAATCTTCATGATACTTTCAAGTAATGATCAGTACACGAATCCCACTTGGATGCTCAAGTTTCGTTCTTTTACGTTGAAGCATTCGTTTGCAGTAACAGTTTGAAGTTTTAGGTTTCACTCTGTTTTCTCCTATATTGACAGATGCAGTTAGAACTCTAAATCAAACACGGTTTGTGCTAGCTTCTTGAAACTTGACACAATACAGTAGTTCTACGTTCTATCTCTAAGGTTTGTTTCCTCTTGATGTAGCCTTAAGCAGATACTGGTGAATGACACATTCAATGAAAGGCCTTGTTAGGCGGCCAGAACACTAGAGTCTCCTGAAATCTCAACATAAATTTTTGCTTCCGACCTTCATGATACTTTCAAGTAATGAGCAGTACACCAATCAAACTTGGATGCCCACGTTTCGTTCTCCTAGGTTGAAGCATTCGTTTGCAGTAACAGTTTGAATTTTTAGGTTTCACTCTGTTTTCTCCTGTATTGACAGATGCGTTCGAACTCTAAATCAAACACGATTTGTGCTAGCTTCTTGAAACTTGACACAATACATTAGTTCTACGTTCTATTTCTAAGGTTTGTTTCCTCTTGATGTAGCCTAAAGCAGGGACTGGCGAATAACACTCATATTGAAGGGGTTGCCAAACTTCCAAAACACTAGAGTCTCCTGAAATCTCAACATATATTTTTTCATCCAATCTTCATGATACTTTCAAGTAATGATCAGTACACCAATCCCACTTGGATGCTCAAGTTTCGTTCTTTTACGTTGAAGCATTCGTTTGCAGTAACAGTTTGAAGTTTTAGGTTTCACTCTGTTTTCTCCTATATTGACAGATGTAGATAGAACTCTAAATCAAACACGGTTTGTGCTAGCTTCTTGAAACTTGACACAATACAGTAGTTCTACGTTCTATCTCTAAGGTTTGTTTCCTCTTGATGTAGCCTTAAGCAGATACTGGTGAATGACACATTCAAGGAAAGGCGTGGTTAGGTGGCCAAAACACTAGAGTCTCCTGAAATCTCAACATAAATTTTGCTTCCGACCTTCATGATACTTTCAAGTAATGAGCAGTGCACCAATCAAACTTGGATGCCCACGTTTCGTTCTCCTAGGTTGAAGCATTCGTTTGCAGTAACAGTTTGAATTTTTAGGTTTCACTCTGTTTTCTCCTATATTGACAGATGCGTTCGAACTCTAAATCCAACACGATTTGTGCTAGCTTCTTGAAACTTGACACAATACATTAGTTCTACGTTCTATCTCTAAGGTTTGTTTCCTCTTGATGTAGCCTAAAGCAGGGACTGGCGAATAACACTCATATTGAAGGGGTTGCCAAACTTCCAAAACACTAGAGTCTCCTGAAATCTCAACATATATTTTTTCATCCAATCTTCATGATACTTTCAAGTAATGATCAGTACACCAATCCCACTTGGATGCTCAAGTTTCGTTCTTTTACGTTGAAGCATTCGTTTGCAGTAACAGTTTGAAGTTTTAGGTTTCACTCTGTTTTCTCCTATATTGACAGATGCAGTTAGAACTCTAAATCAAACACGGTTTGTGCTAGCTTCTTGAAACTTGACACAATACAGTAGTTCTACGTTCTATCTCTAAGGTTTGTTTCCTCTTGATGTAGCCTTAAGCAGATACTGGTGAATGACACATTCAAGGAAAGGCGTGGTTAGGCGGCGAGAACACTAGAGTCTCCTGAAATCTCAACATAAATTTTTGCTTCCGACCTTCATGATACTTTCAAGTAATGAGCAGTGCACCAATCAAACTTGGATGCCCACGTTTCGTTCTCCTAGGTTGAAGCATTCGTTTGCAGTAACAGTTTGAATTTTTAGGTTTCACTCTGTTTTCTCCTATATTGACAGATGCGTTCGAACTCTAAATCAAACACGATTTGTGCTAGCTTCTTGAAACTTGACACAATACATTAGTTCTACGTTCTATCTCTAAGGTTTGTTTCCTCTTGATGTAGCCTAAAGCAGGGACTGGCGAATAACACTCATATTGAAGGGGTTGCCAAACTTCCAAAACACTAGAGTCTCCTGAAATCTCAACATATATTTTTTCATTGAATCTTCATGATACTTTCAAGTAATGATCAGTACACCAATCCCACTTGGATGCTCAAGTTTCGTTCTTTTACGTTGAAGCATTCGTTTGCAGTAACAGTTTGAAGTTTTAGGTTTCACTCTGTTTTCTCCTATATTGACAGATGCAGTTAGAACTCTAAATCAAACACGGTTTGTGCTAGCTTCTTGAAACTTGACACAATACAGTAGTTCTACGTTCTATCTCTAAGGTTTGTTTCCTCTTGATGTAGCCTTAAGCAGATACTGGTGAATGACACATTCAATGAAAGGCGTGGTTAGGCTGCCAGAACACTAGAGTCTCCTGAAATCTCAACATAAATTTTGCTTCCGACCTTCATGATACTTTCAAGTAATGAGCAGTGCACCAATCAAACTTGGATGCCCACGTTTCGTTCTCCTAGGGTGAAGCATTCGTTTGCAGTAACAGTTTGAATTTTTAGGTTTCACTCTGTTTTCTCCTATATTGACAGATGCGTTCGAACTCTAAATCAAACACGATTTGTGCTAGCTACTTGAAACTTGACACAATACATTAGTTCTACGTTCTATCTCTAAGGTTTGTTTCCTCTTGATGTAGCCTAAAGCAGGGACTGGCGAATAACACTCATATTGAAGGGGTTGCCAAACTTCCAAAACACTAGAGTCTCCTGAAATCTCAACATATATTTTTTCATCCAATCTTCATGATACTTTCAAGTAATGATCAGTACACCAATCCCACTTGGATGCTCAAGTTTCGTTCTTTTACGTTGAAGCATTCGTTTGCAGTAACAGTTTGAATTTTTAGGTTTCACTCTGTTTTCTCCTATATTGACAGATGCGTTCGAACTCTAAATCCAACACGATTTGTGCTAGCTTCTTGAAACTTGACACAATACATTAGTTCTACGTTCTATCTCTAAGGTTTGTTTCCTCTTGATGTAGCCTAAAGCAGGGACTGGCGAATAACACTCATATTGAAGGGGTTGCCAAACTTCCAAAACACTAGAGTCTCCTGAAATCTCAACATATATTTTTTCAGCCAATCTTCATGATACTTTCAAGTAATGATCAGTACACCAATCCCACTTGGATGCTCAAGTTTCGTTCTTTTACGTTGAAGCATTCGTTTGCAGTAACAGTTTGAAGTTTAGGTTTCACTCTGTTTTTCCTATATTGACAGATGCAGTTAGAACTCTAAATCAAACACGGTTTGTGCTAGCTTCTTGAAACTTGACACAATACAGTAGTTCTACGTTCTATCTCTAAGGTTTGTTTCCTCTTGATGTAGCCTTAAGCAGATACTGGTGAATGACACATTCAATGAAAGGCATTGTTAGGCGGCCAAAACACTAGAGTCTCCTGAAATCTCAACATAAATTTTGCTTCCAACCTTCATGATACTTTCAAATAATGAGCAGTGCACAAATCAAACTTGGATGCCCACGTTTCGTTCTCCTAGGTTGAAGCATTCGTTTGCAGTAACAGTTTGAATTTTTAGGTTTCACTCTGTTTTCTCCTATATTGACAGATGCGTTCGAACTCTAAATCAAACACGATTTGTGCTAGCTTCTTGAAACTTGACACAATACATTAGTTCTACGTTCTATCTCTAAGGTTTGTTTCCTCTTGATGTAGCCTAAAGCAGGGACTGGCGAATAACACTCATATTGAAGGGGTTGCCAAACTTCCAAAACACTAGAGTCTCCTGAAATCTCAACATATATTTTTTCATCCAATCTTCATGATACTTTCAAGTAATGATCAGTACACCAATCCCACTTGGATGCTCAAGTTTCGTTCTTTTACGTTGAAGCATTCGTTTGCAGTAAGAGTTTGAAGTTTTAGGTTTCACTCTGTTTTCTCCTATATTGACAGATGCAGTTAGAACTCTAAATCAAACACGATTTGTGCTAGCTTCTTGAAACTTGACACAATACAGTAGTTCTACGTTCTATCTCTAAGGTTTGTTTCCTCTTGATGTAGCCTTAAGCAGATACTGGTGAATGACACATTCAATGAAAGGCGTGGTTAGGCTGCCAGAACACTAGAGTCTCCTGAAATCTCAACATAAATTTTGCTTCCGACCTTCATGATACTTTCAAGTAATGAGCAGTGCACCAATCAAACTTGGATGCCCACGTTTCGTTCTCCTAGGTTGAAGCATTCGTTTGCAGTAACAGTTTGAATTTTTAGGTTTCACTCTGTTTTCTCCTATATTGACAGATGCGTTCGAACTCTAAATCAAACACGATTTGTGCTAGCTTCTTGAAACTTGACACAATACATTAGTTCTACGTTCTATCTCTAAGGTTTGTTTCCTCTTGATGTAGCCTAAAGCAGGGACTGGCGAATAACACTCATATTGAAGGGGTTGCCAAACTTCCAAAACACTAGAGTCTCCTGAAATCTCAACATATATTTTTTCATCCAATCTTCATGATACTTTCAAGTAATGATCAGTACACCAATCCCACTTGGATGCTCAAGTTTCGTTCTTTTACGTTGAAGCATTCGTTTGCAGTAACAGTTTGAAGTTTTAGGTTTCACTCTGTTTTCTCCTATATTGACAGATGCAGTTAGAACTCTAAATCAAACACGGTTTGTGCTAGCTTCTTGAAACTTGACACAATACAGTAGTTCTACGTTCTATCTCTAAGGTTTGTTTCCTCTTGATGTAGCCTTAAGCAGATACTGGTGAATGACACATTCAAGGAAAGGCGTGGTTAGGCGGCGAGAACACTAGAGTCTCCTGAAATCTCAACATAAATTTTTGCTTCCGACCTTCATGATACTTTCAAGTAATGAGCAGTGCACCAATCAAACTTGGATGCCCACGTTTCGTTCTCCTAGGTTGAAGCATTCGTTTGCAGTAACAGTTTGAATTTTTAGGTTTCACTCTGTTTTCTCCTATATTGACAGATGCGTTCGAACTCTAAATCAAACACGATTTGTGCTAGCTTCTTGAAACTTGACACAATACATTAGTTCTACGTTCTATCTCTAAGGTTTGTTTCCTCTTGATGTAGCCTAAAGCAGGGACTGGCGAATAACACTCATATTGAAGGGGTTGCCAAACTTCCAAAACACTAGAGTCTCCTGAAATCTCAACATATATTTTTTCATCCAATCTTCATGATACTTTCAAGTAATGATCAGTACACCAATCCCACTTGGATGCTCAAGTTTCGTTCTTTTACGTTGAAGCATTCGTTTGCAGTAACAGTTTGAAGTTTTAGGTTTCACTCTGTTTTCTCCTATATTGACAGATGCAGTTAGAACTCTAAATCAAACACGGTTTGTGCTAGCTTCTTGAAACTTGACACAATACAGTAGTTCTACGTTCTATCTCTAAGGTTTGTTTCCTCTTGATGTAGCCTTAAGCAGATACTGGTGAATGACACATTCAATGAAAGGCGTGGTTAGGCTGCCAGAACACTAGAGTCTCCTGAAATCTCAACATAAATTTTGCTTCCGACCTTCATGATACTTTCAAGTAATGAGCAGTGCACCAATCAAACTTGGATGCCCACGTTTCGTTCTCCTAGGGTGAAGCATTCGTTTGCAGTAACAGTTTGAATTTTTAGGTTTCACTCTGTTTTCTCCTATATTGACAGATGCGTTCGAACTCTAAATCAAACACGATTTGTGCTAGCTACTTGAAACTTGACACAATACATTAGTTCTACGTTCTATCTCTAAGGTTTGTTTCCTCTTGATGTAGCCTAAAGCAGGGACTGGCGAATAACACTCATATTGAAGGGGTTGCCAAACTTCCAAAACACTAGAGTCTCCTGAAATCTCAACATATATTTTTTCATCCAATCTTCATGATACTTTCAAGTAATGATCAGTACACCAATCCCACTTGGATGCTCAAGTTTCGTTCTTTTACGTTGAAGCATTCGTTTGCAGTAACAGTTTGAAGTTTTAGGTTTCACTCTGTTTTCTCCTATATTGACAGATGCAGTTAGAACTCTAAATCAAACACGGTTTGTGCTAGCTTCTTGAAACTTGACACAATACAGTAGTTCTACGTTCTATCTCTAAGGTTTGTTTCCTCTTGATGTAGCCTTAAGCAGATACTGGTGAATGACACATTCAAGGAAAGGCGTGGTTAGGCGGCCAGAACACTAGAGTCTCCTGAAATCTCAACATAAATTTTTGCTTCCGACCTTCATGATACTTTCAAGTAATGAGCAGTGCACCAATCAAACTTGGATGCCCACGTTTCGTTCTCCTAGGTTGAAGCATTCGTTTGCAGTAACAGTTTGAATTTTTAGGTTTCACTCTGTTTTCTCCTATATTGACAGATGCGTTCGAACTCTAAATCAAACACGATTTGTGCTAGCTTCTTGAAACTTGACACAATACATTAGTTCTACGTTCTATCTCTAAGGTTTGTTTCCTCTTGATGTAGCCTAAAGCAGGGACTGGCGAATAACACTCATATTGAAGGGGTTGCCAAACTTCCAAAACACTAGAGTCTCCTGAAATCTCAACATATATTTTTTCATCCAATCTTCATGATACTTTCAAGTAATGATCAGTACACCAATCCCACTTGGATGCTCAAGTTTCGTTCTTTTACGTTGAAGCATTCGTTTGCAGTAACAGTTTGAAGTTTTAGGTTTCACTCTGTTTTCTCCTATATTGACAGATGCAGTTAGAACTCTAAATCAAACACGGTTTGTGCTAGCTTCTTGAAACTTGACACAATACAGTAGTTCTACGTTCTATCTCTAAGGTTTGTTTCCTCTTGATGTAGCCTTAAGCAGATACTGGTGAATGACACATTCAATGAAAGGCGTGGTTAGGCTGCCAGAACACTAGAGTCTCCTGAAATCTCAACATAAATTTTGCTTCCGACCTTCATGATACTTTCAAGTAATGAGCAGTGCACCAATCAAACTTGGATGCCCACGTTTCGTTCTCCTAGGGTGAAGCATTCGTTTGCAGTAACAGTTTGAATTTTTAGGTTTCACTCTGTTTTCTCCTATATTGACAGATGCGTTCGAACTCTAAATCAAACACGATTTGTGCTAGCTACTTGAAACTTGACACAATACATTAGTTCTACGTTCTATCTCTAAGGTTTGTTTCCTCTTGATGTAGCCTAAAGCAGGGACTGGCGAATAACACTCATATTGAAGGGGTTGCCAAACTTCCAAAACACCAGAGTCTCCTGAAATCTCAACATATATTTTTTCATCCAATCTTCATGATACTTTCAAGTAATGATCAGTACACCAATCCCACTTGGATGCTCAAGTTTCGTTCTTTTACATTGAAGCATTCGTTTGCAGTAACAGTTTGAAGTTTTAGGTTTCACTCTGTTTTCTCCTATATTGACAGATGCAGTTAGAACTCTAAATCAAACACGGTTTGTGCTAGCTTCTTGAAACTTGACACAATACAGTAGTTCTACGTTCTATCTCTAAGGTTTGTTTCCTCTTGATGTAGCCTTAAGCAGATACTGGTGAATGACACATTCAAGGAAAGGCGTGGTTAGGCGGCCAGAACACTAGAGTCTCCTGAAATCTCAACATAAATTTTTGCTTCCGACCTTCATGTACTTTCAAGTAATGAGCAGTGCACCAATCAAACTTGGATGCCCACGTTTCGTTCTCCTAGGTTGAAGCATTCGTTTGCAGTAACAGTTTGAATTTTTAGGTTTCACTCTGTTTTCTCCTATATTGACAGATGCGTTCGAACTCTAAATCAAACACGATTTGTGCTAGCTTCTTGAAACTTGACACAATACATTAGTTCTACGTTCTATCTCTAAGGTTTGTTTCCTCTTGATGTAGCCTAAAGCAGGGACTGGCGAATAACACTCATATTGAAGGGGTTGCCAAACTTCCAAAACACTAGAGTCTCCTGAAATCTCAACATATATTTTTTCATCCAATCTTCATGATACTTTCAAGTAATGATCAGTACACCAATCCCACTTGGATGCTCAAGGTTCGTTCTTTTACGTTGAAGCATTCGTTTGCAGTAACAGTTTGAAGTTTTAGGTTTCACTCTGTTTTCTCCTATATTGACAGATGCAGTTAGAACTCTAAATCAAACACGGTTTGTGCTAGCTTCTTGAAACTTGACACAATACAGTAGTTCTACGTTCTATCTCTAAGGTTTGTTTCCTCTTGATGTAGCCTTAAGCAGATACTGGTGAATGACACATTCAATGAAAGGCGTGGTTAGGCTGCCAAAACACTAGAGTCTCCTGAAATCTCAACATAAATTTTGCTTCCGACCTTCATGATACTTTCAAGTAATGAGCAGTGCACCAATCAAACTTGGATGCCCACTTTTCGTTCTCCTAGGTTGAAGCATTCGTTTGCAGTAACAGTTTGAATTTTTAGGTTTCACTCTGTTTTCTCCTATATTGACAGATGCGTTCGAACTCTAAATCAAACACGATTTGTGCTAGCTTCTTGAAACTTGACACAATACATTAGTTCTACGTTCTATCTCTAAGGTTTGTTTCCTCTTGATGTAGCCTAAAGCAGGGACTGGCGAATAACACTCATATTGAAGGGGTTGCCAAACTTCCAAAACACTAGAGTCTCCTGAAATCTCAACATATATTTTTTCATCCAATCTTCATGATACTTTCAAGTAATGATCAGTACACCAATCCCACTTGGATGCTCAAGTTTCGTTCTTTTACGTTGAAGCATTCGTTTGCAGTAACAGTTTGAAGTTTTAGGTTTCACTCTGTTTTCTCCTATATTGACAGATGCAGTTAGAACTCTAAATCAAACACGGGTTTGTGCTAGCTTCTTGAAACTTGACACAATACAGTAGTTCTACGTTCTATCTCTAAGGTTTGTTTCCTCTTGATGTAGCCTTAAGCAGATACTGGTGAATGACACATTCAAGGAAAGGCGTGGTTAGGCTGCCAAAACACAAGAGTCTCCTGAAATCTCAACATAAATTTTGCTTCCGATCTTCATGATACTTTCAAGTAATGAGCAGTGCACCAATCAAACTTGGATGCCCACGTTTCGTTCTCCTAGGTTGAAGCATTCGTTTGCAGTAACAGTTTGAATTTTTAGGTTTCACTCTGTTTTCTGGTATATTGACAGATGCGTTCGAACTCTAAATCAAACACGATGTGTGCTAGCTTCTTGAAACTTGACACAATACATTAGTTCTACGTTCTATCTCTAAGGTATGTTTCCTCTTGATGTAGCCTTAAGCAGATACTGGTGAATGACACATTCAATGAAAGGCGTTGTTAGGCTGCCAAAACACTAGAGTCTCCTGAAATCTCAACATAAATTTTTGCTTCCGACCTTCATGATACTTTCAAGTAAAGAGCAGTACACCAATCAAACTTGGATGCCCACGTTTCGTTCTCCTAGGTTGAAGCAATCGTTTGCAGTAACAGTTTGAATTTTTAGGTTTCACTCTGTTTTCTCCTATATTGACAGATGCGTTCGAACTCTAAATCAAACACGATTTGTGCTAGCTTCTTGAAACTTGACACAATACATTAGTTTTACGTTCTATCTCTAAGCTTTGTTTCCTCTTGATGTAGCCTAAAGCAGGGACTGGCGAATAACACTCATATTGAAGGGGTTGCCAAACTTCCAAAACACTAGAGTCTCCTGAAATCTCAACATATATTTTTTCATCCAATCTTCATGATACTTTCAAGTAATGATCAGTACACCAATCCCACTTGGATGCTCAAGTTTCGTTCTTTTACGTTGAAGCATTCGTTTGCAGTAACAGTTTGAAGTTTTAGGTTTCACTCTGTTTTCTCCTATATTGACAGATGCAGTTAGAACTCTAAATCAAACACGGTTTGTGCTAGCTTCTTGAAACTTGACGCAATACAGTAGTTCTACGTTCTATCTCTAAGGTTTGTTTCCTCTTGATGTAGCCTTAAGCAGATACTGGTGAATGACACATTCAATGAAAGGCGTGGTTAGGCGGCCAAAACACTAGAGTCTCCTGAAATCTCAACATAAATTTTGCTTCCGACCTTCATGATACTTTCAAGTAATGAGCAGTGCACGAATCAAACTTGGATGCCCACGTTTCGTTCTCCTAGGTTGAAGCATTCGTTTGCAGTAACAGTTTGAATTTTTAGGTTTTACTCTGTTTTCTCCTATATTGACAGATGCGTTCGAACTCTAAATCAAACACGATTTGTGCTAGCTTCTTGAAACTTGACACAATACATTAGTTCTACGTTCTATCTCTAAGGTTTGTTTCCTCTTGATGTAGCCTAAATCAGGGACTGGCGAATAACACGCATATTGAAGGGGTTGCCAAACTTCCAAAACACTAGAGTCTCCTGAAATCTCAACATATATTTTTTCATCCAATCTTCATGATACTTTCAAGTAATGATCAGTACACCAATCCCACTTGGATGCTCAAGTTTCGTTCTTTTACGTTGAAGCATTCGTTTGCAGTAACAGTTTGAAGTTTTAGGTTTCACTCTGTTTTCTCCTATATTGACAGATGCAGTTAGAACTCTAAATCAAACACGGTTTGTGCTAGCTTCTTGAAACTTGACACAATACAGTAGTTCTACGTTCTATCTCTAAGGTTTGTTTCCTCTTGATGTAGCCTTAAGCAGATACTGGTGAATGACACATTCAATGAAAGGCGTGGTTAGGCTGCCAAAACACTAGAGTCTCCTGATTTCTCAAAATAAATTTTGCTTCCGACCTTCATGATACTTTCAAGTAATGAGCAGTGCACCAATCAAACTTGGATGCCCACGTTTCGTTCTCCTAGGTTGAAGCATTCGTTTGCAGTAACAGTTTGAATTTTTAGGTTTCACTCTGTTTTCTCCTATATTGACAGATGCGTTCGAACTCTAAATCCAACACGATTTGTGCTAGCTTCTTGAAACTTGACACAATACATTAGTTCTACGTTCTATCTCTAAGGTTTGTTTCCTCTTGATGTAGCCTTAAGCAGATACTGGTGAATGACACATTCAATGAAAGGCGTTGTTAGGCGGCCAAAACACTAGAGTCTCCTGAAATCTCAACATAAATTTTTGCTTCCGACCTTCATGATACTTTCAAGTAATGAGCACTACACCAATCAAACTTGGATGCCCACGTTTCGTTCTCCTAGGTTGAAGCAATCGTTTGCAGTAACAGTTTGAATTTTTAGGTTTCACTCTGTTTTCTCCTATATTGACAGATGCGTTCGAACTCTAAATCAAACACGATTTGTGCTAGCTTCTTGAAACTTGACACAATACATTAGTTCTACGTTCTATCTCTAAGGTTTGTTTCCTCTTGATGTAGCCTAAAGCAGGGACTGGCGAATAACACTCATATTGAAGGGGTTGAAACTTTGAAAACACTAGAGTCTCCTGAAATCTCAACATATATTTTTTCATCCAATCTTCATGATACTTTCAAGTAATGATCAGTACACCAATCCCACTTGGATGCTCAAGTTTCGTTCTTTTACGTTGAAGCATTCGTTTGCAGTAACAGTTTGAAGTTTTAGGTTTCACTCTGTTTTCTCCTATATTGACAGATGCAGTTAGAACTCTAAATCAAACACGGTTTGTGCGAGCTTCTTGAAACTTGACACAATACAGTAGTTCTACGTTCTATCTCTAAGGTTTGTTTCCTCTTGATGTAGCCTTAAGCAGATACTGGTGAATGACACATTCAATGAAAGGCGTGGTTAGGCGGCCAAAACACTAGAGTCTCCTGAAATCTCAACATAAATTTTGCTTCCGACCTTCATGATACTTTCAAGTAATGAGCAGTGCACGAATCAAACTTGGATGCCCACGTTTCGTTCTCCTAGGTTGAAGCATTCGTTTGCAGTAACAGTTTGAATTTTTAGGTTTCACTCTGTTTTCTCCTATATTGACAGATGCGTTCGAACTCTAAATCAAACACGATTTGTGCTAGCATCTTGAAACTTGACACAATACATTAGTTCTACGTTCTATCTCTAAGGTTTGTTTCCTCTTGATGTAGCCTAAAGCAGGGACTGGCGAATAACACGCATATTGAAGGGGTTGCCAAACTTCCAAAACACTAGAGTCTCCTGAAATCTCAACATATATTTTTTCATCCAATCTTCATGATACTTTCAAGTAATGATCAGTACACCAATCCCACTTGGATGCTCAAGTTTCGTTCTTTTACGTTGAAGCATTCGTTTGCAGTAACAGTTTGAAGTTTTAGGTTTCACTCTGTTTTCTCCTATATTGACAGATGCAGTTAGAACTCTAAATCAAACACGGTTTGTGCTAGCTTCTTGAAACTTGACACAATACAGTAGTTCTACGTTCTATCTCTAAGGTTTGTTTCCTCTTGATGTAGCCTTAAGCAGATACCGGTGAATGACACATTCAAGGAAAGGCGTGGTTAGGCGGCCAGAACACTAGAGTCTCCTGAAATCTCAACATAAATTTTTGCTTCCGACCTTCATGATACTTTCAAGTAATGAGCAGTGCACCAATCAAACTTGGATGCCCACGTTTCGTTCTCCTAGGTTGAAGCATTCGTTTGCAGTAACAGTTTGAATTTTTAGGTTTCACTCTGTTTTCTCCTATATTGACAGATGCGTTCGAACTCTAAATCAAACACGATTTGTGCTAGCTTCTTGAAACTTGACACAATACATTAGTTCTACGTTCTATCTCTAAGGTTTGTTTCCTCTTGATGTAGCCTAAAGCAGGGACTGGCGAATAACACTCATATTGAAGGGGTTGCCAAACTTCCAAAACACTAGAGTCTCCTGAAATCTCAACATATATTTTTTCATCCAATCTTCATGATACTTTCAAGTAATGATCAGTACACCAATCCCACTTGGATGCTCAAGTTTCGTTCTTTTACGTTGAAGCATTCGTTTGCAGTAACAGTTTGAAGTTTTAGGTTTCACTCTGTTTTCTCCTATATTGACAGATGCAGTTAGAACTCTAAATCAAACACGGTTTGTGCTAGCTTCTTGAAACTTGACACAATACAGTAGTTCTACGTTCTATCTCTAAGGTTTGTTTCCTCTTGATGTAGCCTTAAGCAGATACTGGTGAATGACACATTCAATGAAAGGCGTGGTTAGGCTGCCAGAACACTAGAGTCTCCTGAAATCTCAACATAAATTTTGCTTCCGACCTTCATGATACTTTCAAGTAATGAGCAGTGCACCAATCAAACTTGGATGCCCACGTTTCGTTCTCCTAGGGTGAAGCATTCGTTTGCAGTAACAGTTTGAATTTTTAGGTTTCACTCTGTTTTCTCCTATATTGACAGATGCGTTCGAACTCTAAATCAAACACGATTTGTGCTAGCTACTTGAAACTTGACACAATACATTAGTTCTACGTTCTATCTCTAAGGTTTGTTTCCTCTTGATGTAGCCTAAAGCAGGGACTGGCGAATAACACTCATATTGAAGGGGTTGCCAAACTTCCAAAACACTAGAGTCTCCTGAAATCTCAACATATATTTTTTCATCCAATCTTCATGATACTTTCAAGTAATGATCAGTACACCAATCCCACTTGGATGCTCAAGTTTCGTTCTTTTACGTTGAAGCATTCGTTTGCAGTAACAGTTTGAAGTTTTAGGTTTCACTCTGTTTTCTCCTATATTGACAGATGCAGTTAGAACTCTAAATCAAACACGGTTTGTGCTAGCTTCTTGAAACTTGACACAATACAGTAGTTCTACGTTCTATCTCTAAGGTTTGTTTCCTCTTGATGTAGCCTTAAGCAGATACTGGTGAATGACACATTCAAGGAAAGGCGTGGTTAGGCGGCCAGAACACTAGAGTCTCCTGAAATCTCAACATAAATTTTTGCTTCCGACCTTCATGATACTTTCAAGTAATGAGCAGTGCACCAATCAAACTTGGATGCCCACGTTTCGTTCTCCTAGGTTGAAGCATTCGTTTGCAGTAACAGTTTGAATTTTTAGGTTTCACTCTGTTTTCTCCTATATTGACAGATGCGTTCGAACTCTAAATCAAACACGATTTGTGCTAGCTTCTTGAAACTTGACACAATACATTAGTTCTACGTTCTATCTCTAAGGTTTGTTTCCTCTTGATGTAGCCTAAAGCAGGGACTGGCGAATAACACTCATATTGAAGGGGTTGCCAAACTTCCAAAACACTAGAGTCTCCTGAAATCTCAACATATATTTTTTCATCCAATCTTCATGATACTTTCAAGTAATGATCAGTACACCAATCCCACTTGGATGCTCAAGTTTCGTTCTTTTACGTTGAAGCATTCGTTTGCAGTAACAGTTTGAAGTTTTAGGTTTCACTCTGTTTTCTCCTATATTGACAGATGCAGTTAGAACTCTAAATCAAACACGGTTTGTGCTAGCTTCTTGAAACTTGACACAATACAGTAGTTCTACGTTCTATCTCTAAGGTTTGTTTCCTCTTGATGTAGCCTTAAGCAGATACTGGTGAATGACACATTCAATGAAAGGCGTGGTTAGGCTGCCAGAACACTAGAGTCTCCTGAAATCTCAACATAAATTTTGCTTCCGACCTTCATGATACTTTCAAGTAATGAGCAGTGCACCAATCAAACTTGGATGCCCACGTTTCGTTCTCCTAGGGTGAAGCATTCGTTTGCAGTAACAGTTTGAATTTTTAGGTTTCACTCTGTTTTCTCCTATATTGACAGATGCGTTCGAACTCTAAATCAAACACGATTTGTGCTAGCTACTTGAAACTTGACACAATACATTAGTTCTACGTTCTATCTCTAAGGTTTGTTTCCTCTTGATGTAGCCTAAAGCAGGGACTGGCGAATAACACTCATATTGAAGGGGTTGCCAAACTTCCAAAACACCAGAGTCTCCTGAAATCTCAACATATATTTTTTCATCCAATCTTCATGATACTTTCAAGTAATGATCAGTACACCAATCCCACTTGGATGCTCAAGTTTCGTTCTTTTACATTGAAGCATTCGTTTGCAGTAACAGTTTGAAGTTTTAGGTTTCACTCTGTTTTCTCCTATATTGACAGATGCAGTTAGAACTCTAAATCAAACACGGTTTGTGCTAGCTTCTTGAAACTTGACACAATACAGTAGTTCTACGTTCTATCTCTAAGGTTTGTTTCCTCTTGATGTAGCCTTAAGCAGATACTGGTGAATGACACATTCAAGGAAAGGCGTGGTTAGGCGGCCAGAACACTAGAGTCTCCTGAAATCTCAACATAAATTTTTGCTTCCGACCTTCATGATACTTTCAAGTAATGAGCAGTGCACCAATCAAACTTGGATGCCCACGTTTCGTTCTCCTAGGTTGAAGCATTCGTTTGCAGTAACAGTTTGAATTTTTAGGTTTCACTCTGTTTTCTCCTATATTGACAGATGCGTTCGAACTCTAAATCAAACACGATTTGTGCTAGCTTCTTGAAACTTGACACAATACATTAGTTCTACGTTCTATCTCTAAGGTTTGTTTCCTCTTGATGTAGCCTAAAGCAGGGACTGGCGAATAACACTCATATTGAAGGGGTTGCCAAACTTCCAAAACACTAGAGTCTCCTGAAATCTCAACATATATTTTTTCATCCAATCTTCATGATACTTTCAAGTAATGATCAGTACACCAATCCCACTTGGATGCTCAAGGTTCGTTCTTTTACGTTGAAGCATTCGTTTGCAGTAACAGTTTGAAGTTTTAGGTTTCACTCTGTTTTCTCCTATATTGACAGATGCAGTTAGAACTCTAAATCAAACACGGTTTGTGCTAGCTTCTTGAAACTTGACACAATACAGTAGTTCTACGTTCTATCTCTAAGGTTTGTTTCCTCTTGATGTAGCCTTAAGCAGATACTGGTGAATGACACATTCAATGAAAGGCGTGGTTAGGCTGCCAAAACACTAGAGTCTCCTGAAATCTCAACATAAATTTTGCTTCCGACCTTCATGATACTTTCAAGTAATGAGCAGTGCACCAATCAAACTTGGATGCCCACTTTTCGTTCTCCTAGGTTGAAGCATTCGTTTGCAGTAACAGTTTGAATTTTTAGGTTTCACTCTGTTTTCTCCTATATTGACAGATGCGTTCGAACTCTAAATCAAACACGATTTGTGCTAGCTTCTTGAAACTTGACACAATACATTAGTTCTACGTTCTATCTCTAAGGTTTGTTTCCTCTTGATGTAGCCTAAAGCAGGGACTGGCGAATAACACTCATATTGAAGGGGTTGCCAAACTTCCAAAACACTAGAGTCTCCTGAAATCTCAACATATATTTTTTCATCCAATCTTCATGATACTTTCAAGTAATGATCAGTACACCAATCCCACTTGGATGCTCAAGTTTCGTTCTTTTACGTTGAAGCATTCGTTTGCAGTAACAGTTTGAAGTTTTAGGTTTCACTCTGTTTTCTCCTATATTGACAGATGCAGTTAGAACTCTAAATCAAACACGGTTTGTGCTAGCTTCTTGAAACTTGACACAATACAGTAGTTCTACGTTCTATCTCTAAGGTTTGTTTCCTCTTGATGTAGCCTTAAGCAGATACTGGTGAATGACACATTCAAGGAAAGGCGTGGTTAGGCTGCCAAAACACAAGAGTCTCCTGAAATCTCAACATAAATTTTGCTTCCGATCTTCATGATACTTTCAAGTAATGAGCAGTGCACCAATCAAACTTGGATGCCCACGTTTCGTTCTCCTAGGTTGAAGCATTCGTTTGCAGTAACAGTTTGAATTTTTAGGTTTCACTCTGTTTTCTGGTATATTGACAGATGCGTTCGAACTCTAAATCAAACACGATGTGTGCTAGCTTCTTGAAACTTGACACAATACATTAGTTCTACGTTCTATCTCTAAGGTATGTTTCCTCTTGATGTAGCCTTAAGCAGATACTGGTGAATGACACATTCAATGAAAGGCGTTGTTAGGCTGCCAAAACACTAGAGTCTCCTGAAATCTCAACATAAATTTTTGCTTCCGACCTTCATGATACTTTCAAGTAAAGAGCAGTACACCAATCAAACTTGGATGCCCACGTTTCGTTCTCCTAGGTTGAAGCAATCGTTTGCAGTAACAGTTTGAATTTTTAGGTTTCACTCTGTTTTCTCCTATATTGACAGATGCGTTCGAACTCTAAATCAAACACGATTTGTGCTAGCTTCTTGAAACTTGACACAATACATTAGTTTTACGTTCTATCTCTAAGCTTTGTTTCCTCTTGATGTAGCCTAAAGCAGGGACTGGCGAATAACACTCATATTGAAGGGGTTGCCAAACTTCCAAAACACTAGAGTCTCCTGAAATCTCAACATATATTTTTTCATCCAATCTTCATGATACTTTCAAGTAATGATCAGTACACCAATCCCACTTGGATGCTCAAGTTTCGTTCTTTTACGTTGAAGCATTCGTTTGCAGTAACAGTTTGAAGTTTTAGGTTTCACTCTGTTTTCTCCTATATTGACAGATGCAGTTAGAACTCTAAATCAAACACGGTTTGTGCTAGCTTCTTGAAACTTGACGCAATACAGTAGTTCTACGTTCTATCTCTAAGGTTTGTTTCCTCTTGATGTAGCCTTAAGCAGATACTGGTGAATGACACATTCAATGAAAGGCGTGGTTAGGCGGCCAAAACACTAGAGTCTCCTGAAATCTCAACATAAATTTTGCTTCCGACCTTCATGATACTTTCAAGTAATGAGCAGTGCACGAATCAAACTTGGATGCCCACGTTTCGTTCTCCTAGGTTGAAGCATTCGTTTGCAGTAACAGTTTGAATTTTTAGGTTTTACTCTGTTTTCTCCTATATTGACAGATGCGTTCGAACTCTAAATCAAACACGATTTGTGCTAGCTTCTTGAAACTTGACACAATACATTAGTTCTACGTTCTATCTCTAAGGTTTGTTTCCTCTTGATGTAGCCTAAATCAGGGACTGGCGAATAACACGCATATTGAAGGGGTTGCCAAACTTCCAAAACACTAGAGTCTCCTGAAATCTCAACATATATTTTTTCATCCAATCTTCATGATACTTTCAAGTAATGATCAGTACACCAATCCCACTTGGATGCTCAAGTTTCGTTCTTTTACGTTGAAGCATTCGTTTGCAGTAACAGTTTGAAGTTTTAGGTTTCACTCTGTTTTCTCCTATATTGACAGATGCAGTTAGAACTCTAAATCAAACACGGTTTGTGCTAGCTTCTTGAAACTTGACACAATACAGTAGTTCTACGTTCTATCTCTAAGGTTTGTTTCCTCTTGATGTAGCCTTAAGCAGATACTGGTGAATGACACATTCAATGAAAGGCGTGGTTAGGCTGCCAAAACACTAGAGTCTCCTGATTTCTCAAAATAAATTTTGCTTCCGACCTTCATGATACTTTCAAGTAATGAGCAGTGCACCAATCAAACTTGGATGCCCACGTTTCGTTCTCCTAGGTTGAAGCATTCGTTTGCAGTAACAGTTTGAATTTTTAGGTTTCACTCTGTTTTCTCCTATATTGACAGATGCGTTCGAACTCTAAATCCAACACGATTTGTGCTAGCTTCTTGAAACTTGACACAATACATTAGTTCTACGTTCTATCTCTAAGGTTTGTTTCCTCTTGATGTAGCCTTAAGCAGATACTGGTGAATGACACATTCAATGAAAGGCGTTGTTAGGCGGCCAAAACACTAGAGTCTCCTGAAATCTCAACATAAATTTTTGCTTCCGACCTTCATGATACTTTCAAGTAATGAGCACTACACCAATCAAACTTGGATGCCCACGTTTCGTTCTCCTAGGTTGAAGCAATCGTTTGCAGTAACAGTTTGAATTTTTAGGTTTCACTCTGTTTTCTCCTATATTGACAGATGCGTTCGAACTCTAAATCAAACACGATTTGTGCTAGCTTCTTGAAACTTGACACAATACATTAGTTCTACGTTCTATCTCTAAGGTTTGTTTCCTCTTGATGTAGCCTAAAGCAGGGACTGGCGAATAACACTCATATTGAAGGGGTTGAAACTTTGAAAACACTAGAGTCTCCTGAAATCTCAACATATATTTTTTCATCCAATCTTCATGATACTTTCAAGTAATGATCAGTACACCAATCCCACTTGGATGCTCAAGTTTCGTTCTTTTACGTTGAAGCATTCGTTTGCAGTAACAGTTTGAAGTTTTAGGTTTCACTCTGTTTTCTCCTATATTGACAGATGCAGTTAGAACTCTAAATCAAACACGGTTTGTGCGAGCTTCTTGAAACTTGACACAATACAGTAGTTCTACGTTCTATCTCTAAGGTTTGTTTCCTCTTGATGTAGCCTTAAGCAGATACTGGTGAATGACACATTCAATGAAAGGCGTGGTTAGGCGGCCAAAACACTAGAGTCTCCTGAAATCTCAACATAAATTTTGCTTCCGACCTTCATGATACTTTCAAGTAATGAGCAGTGCACGAATCAAACTTGGATGCCCACGTTTCGTTCTCCTAGGTTGAAGCATTCGTTTGCAGTAACAGTTTGAATTTTTAGGTTTCACTCTGTTTTCTCCTATATTGACAGATGCGTTCGAACTCTAAATCAAACACGATTTGTGCTAGCATCTTGAAACTTGACACAATACATTAGTTCTACGTTCTATCTCTAAGGTTTGTTTCCTCTTGATGTAGCCTAAAGCAGGGACTGGCGAATAACACGCATATTGAAGGGGTTGCCAAACTTCCAAAACACTAGAGTCTCCTGAAATCTCAACATATATTTTTTCATCCAATCTTCATGATACTTTCAAGTAATGATCAGTACACCAATCCCACTTGGATGCTCAAGTTTCGTTCTTTTACGTTGAAGCATTCGTTTGCAGTAACAGTTTGAAGTTTTAGGTTTCACTCTGTTTTCTCCTATATTGACAGATGCAGTTAGAACTCTAAATCAAACACGGTTTGTGCTAGCTTCTTGAAACTTGACACAATACAGTAGTTCTACGTTCTATCTCTAAGGTTTGTTTCCTCTTGATGTAGCCTTAAGCAGATACCGGTGAATGACACATTCAAGGAAAGGCGTGGTTAGGCGGCCAGAACACTAGAGTCTCCTGAAATCTCAACATAAATTTTTGCTTCCGACCTTCATGATACTTTCAAGTAATGAGCAGTGCACCAATCAAACTTGGATGCCCACGTTTCGTTCTCCTAGGTTGAAGCATTCGTTTGCAGTAACAGTTTGAATTTTTAGGTTTCACTCTGTTCTCTCCTATATTGACAGATGCAGTTAGAACTCTAAATCAAACACGGTTTGTGCTAGCTTCTTGAAACTTGACACAATACAGTAGTTCTACGTTCTATCTCTAAGGTTTGTTTCCTCTTGATGTAGCCTTAAGCAGATACTGGTGAATGACACATTCAAGGAAAGGCGTGGTTAGGCGGCCAGAACACTAGAGTCTCCTGAAATCTCAACATAAATTTTTGCTTCCGACCTTCATGATACTTTCAAGTAATGAGCAGTGCACCAATCAAACTCGGATGCCCACGTTTCATTCTCCTAGGTTGAAGCATTCGTTTGCAGTAACAGTTTGAATTTTTAAGTTTCACTCTGTTTTCTCCTATATTGACAGATGCGTTCGAACTCTAAATCAAACACGATTTGTGCTAGCTTCTTGAAACTTGACACAATACATTAGTTCTACGTTCTATCTCTAAGGTTTGTTTCCTCTTGATGTAGCCTAAAGCAGGGACTGGCGAATAACACTCATATTGAAGGGGTTGCCAAACTTCCAAAACACTAGAGTCTCCTGAAATCTCAACATATATTTTTTCATCCAATCTTCATGATACTTTCAAGTAATGATCAGTACACGAATCCCACTTGGATGCTCAAGTTTCGTTCTTTTACGTTGAAGCATTCGTTTGCAGTAACAGTTTGAGGTTTTAGGTTTCACTCTGTTTTCTCCTATATTGACAGATGCGTTCGAACTCTAAATCAAACACGATTTGTGCTAGCTTCTTGAAACTTGACACAATACATTAGTTCTACGTTCTATCTCTAAGGTTTGTTTCCTCTTGATGTAGCCTTAAGCATATACTGGTGAATGACACATTCAATGAAAGGCGTTGTTAGGCGGCCAAAACACTAGAGTCTCCTGAAACCTCAACATAAATTTTTGCTTCCGACCTTCATGATACTTTCAAGTAATGAGCAGTACACCAATCAAACTTGGATGCCCAAGTTTCGTTCTCCTAGGTTGAAGCAATCGTTTGCAGTAACAGTTTGAATTTTTAGGTTTCACTCTGTTTTCTCCTATATTGACAGATGCGTTCGAACTCTAAATCAAACACGATTTGTGCTAGCTTCTTGAAACTTGACACAATACATTAGTTCTACGTTCTATCTCTAAGGTTTGTTTCCTCTTGATGTAGCCTAAAGCAGGGACTGGCGAATAACACTCATATTGAAGGGGTTGCCAAACTTCCAAAACACTAGATTCTCCTGAAATCTCAACATATATTTTTTCATCCAATCTTCATGATACTTTCAAGTAATGATCAGTACACCAATCCCACTTGGATGCTCAAGTTTTGTTCTTTTACGTTGAAGCATTCGTTTGCAGTAACAGTTTGAAATTTTAGGTTTCACTCTGTTTTCTCCTATATTGACAGATGCAGTTAGAACTCTAAATCAAACATGGTTTGTGCTAGCTTCTTGAAACTTGACACAATACAGTAGTTCTACGTTCTATCTCTAAGGTTTGTTTCCTCTTGATGTAGCCTTAAGCAGATACTGGTGAATGACACATTCAATGAAAGGCGTGGTTAGGCTGCCAAAACACTAGAGTCTCCTGAAATCTCAAAATAAATTTTGCTTCCGACCTTCATGATACTTTCAAGTAATGAGCAGTGCACCAATCAAACTTGGATGCCCACGTTTCGTTCTCCTAGGTTGAAGCATTCGTTTGCAGTAACAGTTTGAATTTTTAGGTTTCACTCTGTTTTCTCCTATATTGACAGATGCGTTCGAACTCTAAATCAAACACGATTTGTGCTAGCTTCTTGAAACTTGACACAATACATTAGTTCTACGTTCTATCTCTAAGGTTTGTTTCCTCTTGATGTAGCCTTAAGCAGATACTGGTGAATGACACATTCAATGAAAGGCGTTGTTAGGCGGCCAAAACACTAGAGTCTCCTGAAATCTCAACATAAATTTTTGCTTCCGACCTTCATGATACTTTCAAGTAATGAGCAGTACACCAATCAAACTTGGATGCCCACGTTTCGTTCTCCTAGGTTGAAGCAATCGTTTGCAGTAACAGTTTGAATTTTTAGGTTTCACTCTGTTTTCTCCTATATTGACAGATGCGTTCGAACTCTAAATCAAACACGATTTGTGCTAGCTTCTTGAAACTTGACACAATACATTAGTTCTACGTTCTATCTCTAAGGTTTGTTTCCTCTTGATGTAGTCTAAAGCAGGGACTGGCGAATAACACTCATATTGAAGGGGTTGCCAAACTTCCAAAACACTAGAGTCTCCTGAAATCTCAACATATATTTTTTCATCCAATCTTCATGATACTTTCAAGTAATGATCAGTACACCAATCCCAATTGGATGCTCAAGTTTCGTTCTTTTACGTTGAAGCATTCGTTTGCAGTAACAGTTTGAAGTTTTAGGTTTCACTCTGTTTTCTCCTATATTGACAGATGCAGTTAGAACTCTAAATCAAACACGGTTTGTGCTAGCTTCTTGAAACTTGACACAATACAGTAGTTCTACGTTCTATCTCTAAGGTTTGTTTCCTCTTGATGTAGCCTTAAGCAGATACTGGTGAATGACACATTCAAGGAAAGGCGTGGTTAGGCGGCCAAAACACTAGAGTCTCCTGAAATCTCAACATAAATTTTGCTTCCGACCTTCATGATACTTTCAAGTAATGAGCAGTGCACCAATCAAACTTGGATGCCCACGTTTCGTTCTCCTAGGTTGAAGCATTCGTTTGCAGTAACAGTTTGAATTTTTAGGTTTCACTCTGTTTTCTCCTATATTGACAGATGCGTTCGAACTCTAAATCCAACACGATTTGTGCTAGCTTCTTGAAACTTGACACAATACATTAGTTCTACGTTTTATCTCTAAGGTTTGTTTCCTCTTGATGTAGCCTAAAGCAGGGACTGGCGAATAACACTCATATTGAAGGGGTTGCCAAACTTCCAAAACACTAGAGTCTCCTGAAATCTCAACATATATTTTTTCATCCAATCTTCATGATACTTTCAAGTAATGATCAGTACACCAATCCCACTTGGATGCTCAAGTTTCGTTCTTTTACGTTGAAGCATTCGTTTGCAGTAACAGTTTGAAGTTTTAGGTTTCACTCTGTTTTCTCCTATATTGACAGATGCAGTTAGAACTCTAAATCAAACACGGTTTGTGCTAGCTTCTTGAAACTTGACACAATACATTAGTTCTACGTTCTATCTCTAAGGTTTGTTTCCTCTTGATGTAGCCTTAAGCAGATACTGGTGAATGACACATTCAATGAAAGGCGTTGTTAGGCTGCCAAAACACTAGAGTCTCCTGAAATCTCAACATAAATTTTGCTTCCGACCTTCATGATACTTTCAAATAATGAGCAGTGCACCAATCAAACTTGGATGCCCACATTTCGTTCTCCTAGGTTGAAGCATTCGTTTGCAGTAACAGTTTGAATTTTTAGGTTTCACTCTGTTTTCTCCTATATTGACAGATGCGTTCGAACTCTAAATCAAACACGATTTGTGCTAGCTTCTTGAAACTTGACACAATACATTAGTTCTACGTTCTATCTCTAAGGTTTGTTTCCTCTTGATGTAGCCTAAAGCAGGGACTGGCGAATAACACTCATATTGAAGGGGTTGCCAAACTTCCAAAACACTAGAGTCTCCTGAAATCTCAACATATATTTTTTCATCCAATCTTCATGATACTTTCAAGTAATGATCAGTACACCAATCCCACTTGGATGCTCAAGTTTCGTTCTTTTACGTTGAAGCATTCGTTTGCAGTAACAGTTTGAAGTTTTAGGTTTCACTCTGTTTTCTCCTATATTGACAGATGCAGTTAGAACTCTAAATCAAACACGGTTTGTGCTAGCTTCTTGAAACTTGACACAATACAGTAGTTCTACGTTCTATCTCTAAGGTTTGTTTCCTCTTGATGTAGCCTTAAGCAGATACTGGTGAATGACACATTCAATGAAAGGCGTGGTTAGGCTGCCAAAACACTAGAGTCTCCTGAAATCTCAACATAAATTTTGCTTCCGACCTTCATGATACTTTCAAGTAATGAGCAGTGCACCAATCAAACTTGGATGCCCACGTTTCGTTCTCCTAGGTTGAAGCATTCGTTTGCAGTAACAGTTTGAATTTTTAGGTTTCACTCTGTTTTCTCCTATATTGACAGATGCGTTCGAACTCTAAATCAAACACGATTTGTGCTAGCTTCTTGAAACTTGACACAATACATTAGTTCTACGTTCTATCTCTAAGGTTTGTTTCCTCTTGATGTAGCCTAAAGCAGGGACTGGCGAATAACACTCATATTGAAGGGGTTGCCAAACTTCCAAAACACTAGAGTCTCCTGAAATCTCAACATATATTTTTTCATCCAATCTTCATGATACTTTCAAGTAATGATCAGTACACCAATCCCACTTGGATGCTCAAGTTTCGTTCTTTTACGTTGAAGCATTCGTTTGCAGTAACAGTTTGAAGTTTTAGGTTTCACTCTGTTTTCTCCTATATTGACAGATGCAGTTAGAACTCTAAATCAAACACGGTTTGTGCTAGCTTCTTGAAACTTAACACAATACAGTAGTTCTACGTTCTATCTCTAAGGTTTGTTTCCTCTTGATGTAGCCTTAAGCAGATACTGGTGAATGACACATTCAAGGAAAGGCGTGGTTAGGCGGCCAGAACACTAGAGTCTCCTGAAATCTCAACATAAATTTTTGCTTCCGACCTTCATGATACTTTCAAGTAATGAGCAGTGCACCAATCAAACTTGGATGCCCACGTTTCGTTCTCCTAGGTTGAAGCATTCGTTTGCAGTAACAGTTTGAATTTTTAGGTTTCACTCTGTTTTCTCCTATATTGACAGATGCTTTCGAACTCTAAATCAAACACGATTTGTGCTAGCTTCTTGAAACTTGACACAATACATTAGTTCTACGTTCTATCTCTAAGGTTTGTTTCCTCTTGATGTAGCCTAAAGCAGGGACTGGCGAATAACACTCATATTGAAGGGGTTGCCAAACTTCCAAAACACTAGAGTCTCCTGAAATCTCAACATATATTTTTTCATCCAATCTTCATGATACTTTCAAGTAATGATCAGTACACCAATCCCACTTGGATGCTCAAGTTTCGTTCTTTTACGTTGAAGCATTCGTTTGCAGTAACAGTTTGAAGTTTTAGGTTTCACTCTGTTTTCTCCTATATTGACAGATGCAGTTAGAACTCTAAATCAAACACGGTTTGTGCTAGCTTCTTGAAACTTGACACAATACAGTAGTTCTACGTTCTATCTCTAAGGTTTGTTTCCTCTTGATGTAGCCTTAAGCAGATACTGGTGAATGACACATTCAATGAAAGGCGTGGTTAGGCTGCCAAAACACTAGAGTCTCCTGAAATCTCAAAATAAATTTTGCTTCCGATCTTCATGATACTTTCAAGTAATGAGCAGTGCACCAATCAAACTTGGATGCCCACGTTTCGTTCTCCTAGGTTGAAGCATTCGTTTGCAGTAACAGTTTGAATTTTTAGGTTTCACTCTGTTTTCTCCTATATTGACAGATGCGTTCGAACTCTAAATCAAACACGATTTGTGCTAGCTTCTTGAAACTTGACACAATACATTAGTTCTACGTTCTATCTCTAAGGTTTCTTTCCTCTTGATGTAGCCTTAAGCAGATACTGGTGAATGACACATTCAATGAAAGGCGTTGTTAGGCGGCCAAAACACTAGAGTCTCCTGAAATCTCAACATAAATTTTTGCTTCCGACCTTCATGATACTTTCAAGTAATGAGCAGTACACCAATCAAACTTGGATGCCCACGTTTCGTTCTCCTAGGTTGAAGCAATCGTTTGCAGTAACAGTTTGAATTTTTAGGTTTCACTCTGTTTTCTCCTATATTGACAGATGCGTTCGAACTCTAAATCAAACACGATTTGTGCTAGCTTCTTGAAACTTGACACAATACATTAGTTCTACGTTCTATCTCTAAGGTTTGTTTCCTCTTGATGTAGCCTAAAGCAGGGACTGGCGAATAACACTCATATTGAAGGGGTTGAAACTTCGAAAACACTAGAGTCTCCTGAAATCTCAACATATATTTTTTCATCCAATCTTCATGATACTTTCAAGTAATGATCAGTACACCAATCCCACTTGGATGCTCAAGTTTCGTTCTTTTACGTTGAAGCATTCGTTTGCAGTAACAGTTTGAAGTTTTAGGTTTCACTCTGTTTTCTCCTATATTGACAGATGCAGTTAGAACTCTAAATCAAACACGGTTTGTGCTAGCTTCTTGAAACTTGACACAATACAGTAGTTCTATGTTCTATCTCTAAGGTTTGTTTCCTCTTGATGTAGCCTTAAGCAGATACTGGTGAATGACACATTCAATGAAAGGCGTGGTTAGGCGGCCAAAACACTAGAGTCTCCTGAAATCTCAACATAAATTTTGCTTCCGACCTTCATGATACTTTCAAGTAATGAGCAGTGCACGAATCAAACTTGGATGCCCACGTTTCGTTCTCCTAGGTTGAAGCATTCGTTTGCAGTAACAGTTTGAATTTTTAGGTTTCACTCTGTTTTCTCCTATATTGACAGATGCGTTCGAACTCTAAATCAAACACGATTTGTGCTAGCATCTTGAAACTTGACACAATACATTAGTTCTACGTTCTATCTCTAAGGTTTGTTTCCTCTTGATGTAGCCTAAAGCAGGGACTGGCGAATAACACGCATATTGAAGGGGTTGCCAAACTTCCAAAACACTAGAGTCTGCTGAAATCTCAACATATATTTTTTCATCCAATCTTCATGATACTTTCAAGTAATGATCAGTACACCAATCCCACTTGGATGCTCAAGTTTCGTTCTTTTACGTTGAAGCATTCGTTTGCAGTAACAGTTTGAAGTTTTAGGTTTCACTCTGTTTTCTCCTATATTGACAGATGCAGTTAGAACTCTAAATCAAACACGGTTTGTGCTAGCTTCTTGAAACTTGACACAATACAGTAGTTCTACGTTCTATCTCTAAGGTTTGTTTCCTCTTGATGTAGCCTTAAGCAGATACCGGTGAATGACACATTCAATTAAAGGCGTGGTTAGGCGGCCAGAACACTAGAGTCTCCTGAAATCTCAACATAAATTTTTGCTTCCGACCTTCATGATACTTTCAAGTAATGAGCAGTGCACCAATCAAACTTGGATGCCCACGTTTCGTTCTACTAGGTTGAAGCATTCGTTTGCAGTAACAGTTTGAATTTTTAGGTTTCACTCTGTTTTCTCCTATATTGACAGATGCATTTAGAACTCTAAATCAAACACGGTTTGTGCTAGCTTCTTGAAACTTGACACAATACAGTAGTTCTACGTTCTATCTCTAAGGTTTGTTTCCTCTTGATGTAGCCTTAAGCAGATACTGGTGAATGACACATTCAAGGAAAGGCGTGGTTAGGCGGCCAGAACACTAGAGTCTCCTGAAATCTCAACATAAATTTTTGCTTCCGACCTTCATGATACTTTCAAGTAATGAGCAGTGCACCAATCAAACTCGGATGCCCACGTTTCGTTCTCCTAGGTTGAAGCATTCGTTTGCAGTAACAGTTTGAATTTTTAAGTTTCACTCTGTTTTCTCCTATATTGACAGATGCGTTCGAACTCTAAATCAAACACGATTTGTGCTAGCTTCTTGAAACTTGACACAATACATTAGTTCTACGTTCTATCTCTAAGGTTTCTTTCCTCTTGATGTAGCCTAAAGCAGGGACTGGCGAATAACACTCATATTGAAGGGGTTGCCAAACTTCCAAAACACTAGAGTCTCCTGAAATCTCAACATATACTTTTTCATCCAATCTTCATGATACTTTCAAGTAATGATCAGTACACCAATCCCACTTGGATGCTCAAGTTTCGTTCTTTTACGTTGAAGCATTCGTTTGCAGTAACAGTTTGAGGTTTTAGGTTTCACTCTGTTTTCTCCTATATTGACAGATGCGTTCGAATTCTAAATCAAACACGATTTGTGCTAGCTTCTTGAAACTTGACACAATACATTAGTTCTACGTTCTATCTCTAAGGTTTGTTTCCTCTTGATGTAGCCTTAAGCAGATACTGGTGAATGACACATTCAATGAAAGGCGTTGTTAGGCGGCCAAAACACTAGAGTCTCCTGAAATCTCAACATAAATTTTTGCTTCCGACCTTCATGATACTTTCAAGTAATGAGCAGTACACAAATCAAACTTGGATGCCCACGTTTCGTTCTCCTAGGTTGAAGCAATCGTTTGCAGTAACAGTTTGAATTTTTAGGTTTCACTCTGTTTTCTCCTATATTGACAGATGCGTTCGAACTCTAAATCAAACACGATTTGTGCTAGCTTCTTGAAACTTGACACAATACATTAGTTCTACGTTCTATCTCTAAGGTTTGTTTCCTCTTGATGTAGCCTAAAGCAGGGACTGGCGAATAACACTCATATTGAAGGGGTTGCCAAACGTCCAAAACACTAGAGTCTCCTGAAATCTCAACATATACTTTTTCATCCAATCTTCATGATACTTTCAAGTAATGATCAGTACACCAATCCCACTTGGATGCTCAAGTTTCGTTCTTTTACGTTGAAGCATTCGTTTGCAGTAACAGTTTGAAGTTTTAGGTTTCACTCTGTTTTCTCCTATATTGACAGATGCAGTTAGAACTCTAAATCAAACACGGTTTGTGCTAGCTTCTTGAAACTTGACACAATACAGTAGTTCTACGTTCTATCTCTAAGGTTTGTTTCCTCTTGATGTAGCCTTAAGCAGATACTGGTGAATGACACATTCAATGAAAGGCGTGGTTAGGCGGCCAAAACACTAGAGTCTCCTGAAATCTCAACATAAATTTTTGCTTCCGACCTTCATGATACATTCAAGTAATGAGCAGTGCACCAATCAAACTCGGATGCCCACGTTTCGTTCTCCTAGGTTGAAGCATTCGTTTGCAGTAACAGTTTGAATTTTTAAGTTTCACTCTGTTTTCTCCTATATTGACAGATGCGTTCGAACTCTAAATCAAACACGATTTGTGCTAGCTTCTTGAAACTTGACACAATACATTAGTTCTACGTTCTATCTCTAAGGTTTGTTTCCTCTTGATGTAGCCTAAAGCAGGGACTGGCGAATAACACTCATATTGAAGGGGTTGCCAAACTTCCAAAACACTAGAGTCTCCTGAAATCTCAACATATATTTTTTTATCCAATCTTCATGATACTTTCAAGTAATGATCAGTACACCAATCCCACTTGGATGCTCAAGTTTCGTTCTTTTACGTTGAAGCATTCCTTTGCAGTAACAGTTTGAGGTTTTAGGTTTCACTCTGTTTTCTCCTATATTGACAGATGCGTTCGAACTCTAAATCAAACACGATTTGTGCTAGCTTCTTGAAACTTGACACAATACATTAGTTCTACGTTCTATCTCTAAGGTTTGTTTCCTCTTGATGTAGCCTTAAGCAGATACTGGTGAATGACACATTCAATGAAAGGCGTTGTTAGGCGGCCAAAACACTAGAGTCTCCTGAAATCTCAACATAAATTTTTGCTTCCGACCTTCATGATACTTTCAAGTAATGAGCAGTACACCAATCAAACTTGGATGCCCACGTTTCGTTCTCCTAGGTTGAAGCAATCGTTTGCAGTAACAGTTTGAATTTTTAGGTTTCACTCTGTTTTCTCCTATATTGACAGATGCGTTCGAACTCTAAATCAAACACGATTTGTGCTAGCTTCTTGAAACTTGACACAATACATTAGTTCTACGTTCTATCTCTAAGGTTTGTTTCCTCTTGATGTAGCCTAAAGCAGGGACTGGCGAATAACACTCATATTGAAGGGGTTGAAACTTCGAAAACACTAGAGTCTCCTGAAATCTCAACATATATTTTTTCATCCAATCTTCATGATACTTTCAAGTAATGATCAGTACACCAATCCCACTTGGATGCTCAAGTTTCGTTCTTTTACGTTGAAGCATTCGTTTGCAGTAACAGTTTGAAGTTTTAGGTTTCACTCTGTTTTCTCCTATATTGACAGATGCAGTTAGAACTCTAAATCAAACACGGTTTGTGCTAGCTTCTTGAAACTTGACACAATACAGTAGTTCTATGTTCTATCTCTAAGGTTTGTTTCCTCTTGATGTAGCCTTAAGCAGATACTGGTGAATGACACATTCAATGAAAGGCGTGGTTAGGCGGCCAAAACACTAGAGTCTCCTGAAATCTCAACATAAATTTTGCTTCCGACCTTCATGATACTTTCAAGTAATGAGCAGTGCACGAATCAAACTTGGATGCCCACGTTTCGTTCTCCTAGGTTGAAGCATTCGTTTGCAGTAACAGTTTGAATTTTTAGGTTTCACTCTGTTTTCTCCTATATTGACAGATGCGTTCGAACTCTAAATCAAACACGATTTGTGCTAGCATCTTGAAACTTGACACAATACATTAGTTCTACGTTCTATCTCTAAGGTTTGTTTCCTCTTGATGTAGCCTAAAGCAGGGACTGGCGAATAACACGCATATTGAAGGGGTTGCCAAACTTCCAAAACACTAGAGTCTGCTGAAATCTCAACATATATTTTTTCATCCAATCTTCATGATACTTTCAAGTAATGATCAGTACACCAATCCCACTTGGATGCTCAAGTTTCGTTCTTTTACGTTGAAGCATTCGTTTGCAGTAACAGTTTGAAGTTTTAGGTTTCACTCTGTTTTCTCCTATATTGACAGATGCAGTTAGAACTCTAAATCAAACACGGTTTGTGCTAGCTTCTTGAAACTTGACACAATACAGTAGTTCTACGTTCTATCTCTAAGGTTTGTTTCCTCTTGATGTAGCCTTAAGCAGATACCGGTGAATGACACATTCAATTAAAGGCGTGGTTAGGCGGCCAGAACACTAGAGTCTCCTGAAATCTCAACATAAATTTTTGCTTCCGACCTTCATGATACTTTCAAGTAATGAGCAGTGCACCAATCAAACTTGGATGCCCACGTTTCGTTCTACTAGGTTGAAGCATTCGTTTGCAGTAACAGTTTGAATTTTTAGGTTTCACTCTGTTTTCTCCTATATTGACAGATGCATTTAGAACTCTAAATCAAACACGGTTTGTGCTAGCTTCTTGAAACTTGACACAATACAGTAGTTCTACGTTCTATCTCTAAGGTTTGTTTCCTCTTGATGTAGCCTTAAGCAGATACTGGTGAATGACACATTCAAGGAAAGGCGTGGTTAGGCGGCCAGAACACTAGAGTCTCCTGAAATCTCAACATAAATTTTTGCTTCCGACCTTCATGATACTTTCAAGTAATGAGCAGTGCACCAATCAAACTCGGATGCCCACGTTTCGTTCTCCTAGGTTGAAGCATTCGTTTGCAGTAACAGTTTGAATTTTTAAGTTTCACTCTGTTTTCTCCTATATTGACAGATGCGTTCGAACTCTAAATCAAACACGATTTGTGCTAGCTTCTTGAAACTTGACACAATACATTAGTTCTACGTTCTATCTCTAAGGTTTCTTTCCTCTTGATGTAGCCTAAAGCAGGGACTGGCGAATAACACTCATATTGAAGGGGTTGCCAAACTTCCAAAACACTAGAGTCTCCTGAAATCTCAACATATACTTTTTCATCCAATCTTCATGATACTTTCAAGTAATGATCAGTACACCAATCCCACTTGGATGCTCAAGTTTCGTTCTTTTACGTTGAAGCATTCGTTTGCAGTAACAGTTTGAGGTTTTAGGTTTCACTCTGTTTTCTCCTATATTGACAGATGCGTTCGAATTCTAAATCAAACACGATTTGTGCTAGCTTCTTGAAACTTGACACAATACATTAGTTCTACGTTCTATCTCTAAGGTTTGTTTCCTCTTGATGTAGCCTTAAGCAGATACTGGTGAATGACACATTCAATGAAAGGCGTTGTTAGGCGGCCAAAACACTAGAGTCTCCTGAAATCTCAACATAAATTTTTGCTTCCGACCTTCATGATACTTTCAAGTAATGAGCAGTACACAAATCAAACTTGGATGCCCACGTTTCGTTCTCCTAGGTTGAAGCAATCGTTTGCAGTAACAGTTTGAATTTTTAGGTTTCACTCTGTTTTCTCCTATATTGACAGATGCGTTCGAACTCTAAATCAAACACGATTTGTGCTAGCTTCTTGAAACTTGACACAATACATTAGTTCTACGTTCTATCTCTAAGGTTTGTTTCCTCTTGATGTAGCCTAAAGCAGGGACTGGCGAATAACACTCATATTGAAGGGGTTGCCAAACGTCCAAAACACTAGAGTCTCCTGAAATCTCAACATATACTTTTTCATCCAATCTTCATGATACTTTCAAGTAATGATCAGTACACCAATCCCACTTGGATGCTCAAGTTTCGTTCTTTTACGTTGAAGCATTCGTTTGCAGTAACAGTTTGAAGTTTTAGGTTTCACTCTGTTTTCTCCTATATTGACAGATGCAGTTAGAACTCTAAATCAAACACGGTTTGTGCTAGCTTCTTGAAACTTGACACAATACAGTAGTTCTACGTTCTATCTCTAAGGTTTGTTTCCTCTTGATGTAGCCTTAAGCAGATACTGGTGAATGACACATTCAATGAAAGGCGTGGTTAGGCGGCCAAAACACTAGAGTCTCCTGAAATCTCAACATAAATTTTTGCTTCCGACCTTCATGATACATTCAAGTAATGAGCAGTGCACCAATCAAACTCGGATGCCCACGTTTCGTTCTCCTAGGTTGAAGCATTCGTTTGCAGTAACAGTTTGAATTTTTAAGTTTCACTCTGTTTTCTCCTATATTGACAGATGCGTTCGAACTCTAAATCAAACACGATTTGTGCTAGCTTCTTGAAACTTGACACAATACATTAGTTCTACGTTCTATCTCTAAGGTTTGTTTCCTCTTGATGTAGCCTAAAGCAGGGACTGGCGAATAACACTCATATTGAAGGGGTTGCCAAACTTCCAAAACACTAGAGTCTCCTGAAATCTCAACATATATTTTTTTATCCAATCTTCATGATACTTTCAAGTAATGATCAGTACACCAATCCCACTTGGATGCTCAAGTTTCGTTCTTTTACGTTGAAGCATTCCTTTGCAGTAACAGTTTGAGGTTTTAGGTTTCACTCTGTTTTCTCCTATATTGACAGATGCGTTCGAACTCTAAATCAAACACGATTTGTGCTAGCTTCTTGAAACTTGACACAATACATTAGTTCTACGTTCTATCTCTAAGGTTTGTTTCCTCTTGATGTAGCCTTAAGCAGATACTGGTGAATGACACATTCAATGAAAGGCGTTGTTAGGCGGCCAAAACACTAGAGTCTCCTGAAATCTCAACATAAATTTTTGCTTCCGACCTTCATGATACTTTCAAGTAATGAGCAGTACACCAATCAAACTTGGATGCCCACGTTTCGTTCTCCTAGGTTGAAGCAATCGTTTGCAGTAACAGTTTGAATTTTTAGGTTTCACTCTGTTTTCTCCTATATTGACAGATGCGTTCGAACTCTAAATCAAACACGATTTGTGCTAGCTTCTTGAAACTTGACACAATACATTAGTTCTACGTTCTATCTCTAAGGTTTGTTTCCTCTTGATGTAGCCTAAAGCAGGGACTGGCGAATAACACTCATATTGAAGGGGTTGAAACTTCGAAAACACTAGAGTCTCCTGAAATCTCAACATATATTTTTTCATCCAATCTTCATGATACTTTCAAGTAATGATCAGTACACCAATCCCACTTGGATGCTCAAGTTTCGTTCTTTTACGTTGAAGCATTCGTTTGCAGTAACAGTTTGAAGTTTTAGGTTTCACTCTGTTTTCTCCTATATTGACAGATGCAGTTAGAACTCTAAATCAAACACGGTTTGTGCTAGCTTCTTGAAACTTGACACAATACAGTAGTTCTATGTTCTATCTCTAAGGTTTATTTCCTCTTGATGTAGCCTTAAGCAGATACTGGTGAATGACACATTCAATGAAAGGCGTGGTTAGGCGGCCAAAACACTAGAGTCTCCTGAAATCTCAACATAAATTTTGCTTCCGACCTTCATGATACTTTCAAGTAATGAGCAGTGCACGAATCAAACTTGGATGCCCACGTTTCGTTCTCCTAGGTTGAAGCATTCGTTTGCAGTAACAGTTTGAATTTTTAGGTTTCACTCTGTTTTCTCCTATATTGACAGATGCGTTCGAACTCTAAATCAAACACGATTTGTGCTAGCATCTTGAAACTTGACACAATACATTAGTTCTACGTTCTATCTCTAAGGTTTGTTTCCTCTTGATGTAGCCTAAAGCAGGGACTGGCGAATAACACGCATATTGAAGGGGTTGCCAAACTTCCAAAACACTAGAGTCTGCTGAAATCTCAACATATATTTTTTCATCCAATCTTCATGATACTTTCAAGTAATGATCAGTACACCAATCCCACTTGGATGCTCAAGTTTCGTTCTTTTACGTTGAAGCATTCGTTTGCAGTAACAGTTTGAAGTTTTAGGTTTCACTCTGTTTTCTCCTATATTGACAGATGCAGTTAGAACTCTAAATCAAACACGGTTTGTGCTAGCTTCTTGAAACTTGACACAATACAGTAGTTCTACGTTCTATCTCTAAGGTTTGTTTCCTCTTGATGTAGCCTTAAGCAGATACCGGTGAATGACACATTCAAGGAAAGGCGTGGTTAGGCGGCCAGAACACTAGAGTCTCCTGAAATCTCAACATAAATTTTTGCTTCCGACCTTCATGATACTTTCAAGTAATGAGCAGTGCACCAATCAAACTTGGATGCCCACGTTTCGTTCTACTAGGTTGAAGCATTCGTTTGCAGTAACAGTTTGAATTTTTAGGTTTCACTCTGTTTTCTCCTATATTGACAGATGCATTTAGAACTCTAAATCAAACACGGTTTGTGCTAGCTTCTTGAAACTTGACACAATACAGTAGTTCTACGTTCTATCTCTAAGGTTTGTTTCCTCTTGATGTAGCCTTAAGCAGATACTGGTGAATGACACATTCAAGGAAAGGCGTGGTTAGGCGGCCAGAACACTAGAGTCTCCTGAAATCTCAACATAAATTTTTGCTTCCGACCTTCATGATACTTTCAAGTAATGAGCAGTGCACCAATCAAACTCGGATGCCCACGTTTCGTTCTCCTAGGTTGAAGCATTCGTTTGCAGTAACAGTTTGAATTTTTAAGTTTCACTCTGTTTTCTCCTATATTGAGAGATGCGTTCGAACTCTAAATCAAACACGATTTGTGCTAGCTTCTTGAAACTTGACACAATACATTAGTTCTACGTTCTATCTCTAAGGTTTGTTTCCTCTTGATGTAGCCTAAAGCAGGGACTGGCGAATAACACTCATATTGAAGGGGTTGCCAAACTTCCAAAACACTAGAGTCTCCTGAAATCTCAACATATACTTTTTCATCCAATCTTCATGATACTTTCAAGTAATGATCAGTACACCAATCCCACTTGGATGCTCAAGTTTCGTTCTTTTACGTTGAAGCATTCCTTTGCAGTAACAGTTTGAGGTTTTAGGTTTCACTCTGTTTTCTCCTATATTGACAGATGCGTTCGAATTCTAAATCAAACACGATTTGTGCTAGCTTCTTGAAACTTGACACAATACATTAGTTCTACGTTCTATCTCTAAGGTTTGTTTCCTCTTGATGTAGCCTTAAGCAGATACTGGTGAATGACACATTCAATGAAAGGCGTTGTTAGGCGGCCAAAACACTAGAGTCTCCTGAAATCTCAACATAAATTTTTGCTTCCGACCTTCATGATACTTTCAAGTAATGAGCAGTACACAAATCAAACTTGGATGCCCACGTTTCGTTCTCCTAGGTTGAAGCAATCGTTTGCAGTAACAGTTTGAATTTTTAGGTTTCACTCTGTTTTCTCCTATATTGACAGATGCGTTCGAACTCTAAATCAAACACGATTTGTGCTAGCTTCTTGAAACTTGACACAATACATTAGTTCTACGTTCTATCTCTAAGGTTTGTTTCCTCTTGATGTAGCCTAAAGCAGGGACTGGCGAATAACACTCATATTGAAGGGGTTGCCAAACGTCCAAAACACTAGAGTCTCCTGAAATCTCAACATATACTTTTTCATCCAATCTTCATGATACTTTCAAGTAATGATCAGTACACCAATCCCACTTGGATGCTCAAGTTTCGTTCTTTTACGTTGAAGCATTCGTTTGCAGTAACAGTTTGAAGTTTTAGGTTTCACTCTGTTTTCTCCTATATTGACAGATGCAGTTAGAACTCTAAATCAAACACGGTTTGTGCTAGCTTCTTGAAACTTGACACAATACAGTAGTTCTACGTTCTATCTCTAAGGTTTGTTTCCTCTTGATGTAGCCTTAAGCAGATACTGGTGAATGACACATTCAATGAAAGGCGTGGTTAGGCGGCCAAAACACTAGAGTCTCCTGAAATCTCAACATAAATTTTTGCTTCCGACCTTCATGATACATTCAAGTAATGAGCAGTGCACCAATCAAACTCGGATGCCCACGTTTCGTTCTCCTAGGTTGAAGCATTCGTTTGCAGTAACAGTTTGAATTTTTAAGTTTCACTCTGTTTTCTCCTATATTGACAGATGCGTTCGAACTCTAAATCAAACACGATTTGTGCTAGCTTCTTGAAACTTGACACAATACATTAGTTCTACGTTCTATCTCTAAGGTTTGTTTCCTCTTGATGTAGCCTAAAGCAGGGACTGGCGAATAACACTCATATTGAAGGGGTTGCCAAACTTCCAAAACACTAGAGTCTCCTGAAATCTCAACATATATTTTTTTATCCAATCTTCATGATACTTTCAAGTAATCATCAGTACACCAATCCCACTTGGATGCTCAAGTTTCGTTCTTTTACGTTGAAGCATTCCTTTGCAGTAACAGTTTGAGGTTTTAGGTTTCACTCTGTTTTCTCCTATATTGACAGATGCGTTCGAACTCTAAATCAAACACGATTTGTGCTAGCTTCTTGAAACTTGACACAATACATTAGTTCTACGTTCTATCTCTAAGGTTTGTTTCCTCTTGATGTAGCCTTAAGCAGATACTGGTGAATGACACATTCAATGAAAGGCGTTGTTAGGCGGCCAAAACACTAGAGTCTCCTGAAATCTCAACATAAATTTTTGCTTCCGACCTTCATGATACTTTCAAGTAATGAGCAGTACACCAATCAAACTTGGATGCCCACGTTTCGTTCTCCTAGGTTGAAGCAATCGTTTGCAGTAACAGTTTGAATTTTTAGGTTTCACTCTGTTTTCTCCTATATTGACAGATGCGTTCGAACTCTAAATCAAACACGATTTGTGCTAGCTTCTTGAAACTTGACACAATACATTAGTTCTACGTTCTATCTCTAAGGTTTGTTTCCTCTTGATGTAGCCTAAAGCAGGGACTGGCGAATAACACTCATATTGAAGGGGTTGCCAAACTTCCAAAACACTAGAGTCTCCTGAAATCTCAACATATATTTTTTCATCCAATCTTCATGATACTTTCAAGTAATGATCAGTACACCAATCCCACTTGGATGCTCAAGTTTCGTTCTTTTACGTTGAAGCATTCGTTTGCAGTAATAGTTTGAATTTTTAGGTTTCACTCTGTTTTCTCCTATATTGACAGATGCAGTTAGAACTCTAAATCAAACACGGTTTGTGCTAGCTTCTTGAAACTTGACACAATACAGTAGTTCTACGTTCTATCTCTAAGGTTTGTTTCCTCTTGATGTAGCCTTAAGCAGATACTGGTGAATGACACATTCAATGAAAGGCGTGGTTAGGCGGCCAAAACACTAGAGTCTCCTGAAATCTCAACATAAATTTTGCTTCCGACCATCATGATACTTTCAACTAATGAGCAGTGCACGAATCAAACTTGGATGCCCACGTTTCGTTCTCCTAGGTTGAAGCATTCGTTTGCAGTAACAGTTTGAATTTTTAGGTTTCACTCTGTTTTCTCCTATATTGACAGATGCGTTCGAACTCTAAATCAAACACGATTTGTGCTAGCTTCTTGAAACTTGACACAATACATTAGTTCTACGTTCTATCTCTAAGGTTTGTTTCCTCTTGATGTAGCCTAAAGCAGGGACTGGCGAATAACACTCATATTGAAGGGGTTGCCAAACTTCCAAAACACTAGAGTCTCCTGAAATCTCAACATATATTTTTTCATCCAATCTTCATGATACTTTCAAGTAATGATCAGTACACCAATCCCACTTGGATGCTCAAGTTTCGTTCTTTTACGTTGAAGCATTCGTTTGCAGTAACAGTTTGAAGTTTTAGGTTTCACTCTGTTTTCTCCTCTATTGACAATGCAGTTAGAACTCTAAATCAAACACGGTTTGTGCTAGCTTCTTGAAACTTGACACAATACAGTAGTTCTACGTTCTATCTCTAAGGTTTGTTTCCTCTTGATGTAGCCTTAAGCAGATACTGGTGAATGACACATTCAAGGAAAGGCGTGGTTAGGCGGCCAGAACACTAGAGTCTCCTGAAATCTCAACATAAATTTTTGCTTCCGAGATTCATGATACTTTCAAGTAATGAGCAGTGCACCAATCAAACTCGGATGCCCATGTTTCGTTCTCCTAGGTTGAAGCATTCGTTTGCAGTAACAGTTTGAATTTTTAAGTTTCACTCTGTTTTCTCCTATATTGACAGATGCGTTCGAACTCTAAATCAAACACGATTTGTGCTAGCTTCTTGAAACTTGACACAATACATTAGTTCTACGTTCTATCTCTAAGGTTTGTTTCCTCTTGATGTAGCCTAAAGCAGGGACTGGCGAATAACACTCATATTGAAGGGGTTGCCAAACTTCCAAAACACTAGAGTCTCCTGAAATCTCAACATATATTTTTTCATCCAATCTTCATGATACTTTCAAGTAATGATCAGTTCACCAATCCCACTTGGATGCTCAAGTTTCGTTCTTTTACGTTGAAGCATTCGTTTGCAGTAACAGTTTGAAGTTTTAGGTTTCACTCTGTTTTCTCCTATATTGACAGATGCAGTTAGAACTCTAAATCAAACACGGTTTGTGCTAGCTTCTTGAAACTTGACACAATACAGTAGTTCTACGTTCTATCTCTAAGGTTTGTTTCCTCTTGATGTAGCCTTAAGCAGATACTGGTGAATGACACATTCAAGGAAAGGCGTGGTTAGGCGGCCAGAACACTAGAGTCTCCTGAAATCTCAACATAAATTTTTGCTTCCGACCTTCATGATACTTTCAAGTAATGAGCAGTGCAATAATCAAACTTGGATGCCCACGTTTCGTTCTCCTAGGTTGAAGCATTCGTTTGCAGTAAGAGTTTGAATTTTTAGGTTTCACTCTGTTTTCTCCTATATTGACAGATGCGTTCGAACTCTAAATCAAACACGATTTGTGCTAGCTTCTTGAAACTTGACACAATACATTAGTTCTACGTTCTATCTCTAAGGTTTGTTTCCTCTTGATGTAGCCTAAAGCAGGGACTGGCGAATAACACTCATATTGAAGGGGTTGCCAAACTTCCAAAACACTAGAGTCTCCTGAAATCTCAACATATATTTTTTCATCCAATCTTCATGATACTTTCAAGTAATGATCAGTACACCAATCCCACTTGGATGCTCAAGTTTCGTTCTTTTACGTTGAAGCATTCGTTTGCAGTAACAGTTTGAAGTTTTAGGTTTCACTCTGTTTTCTCCTATATTGACAGATGCAGTTAGAACTCTAAATCAAACACGGTTTGTGCTAGCTTCTTGAAACTTGACACAATACAGTAGTTCTACGTTCTATCTCTAAGGTTTGTTTCCTCTTGATGTAGCCTTAAGCAGATACTGGTGAATGACACATTCAATGAAAGGCGTGGTTAGGCTGCCAAAACACTAGAGTCTCCTGAAATCTCAACATAAATTTTGCTTCCGACCTTCATGATACTTTCAAGTAATGAGCAGTGCACCAATCAAACTTGGATGCCCACGTTTCGTTCTCCTAGGTTGAAGCATTCGTTTGCAGTAACAGTTTGAATTTTTAGGTTTCACTCTGTTTTCTCCTATATTGACAGATGCGTTCGAACTCTAAATCAAACACGATTTGTGCTAGCTTCTTGAAACTTGACACAATACATTAGTTCTACGTTCTATCTCTAAGGTTTGTTTCCTCTTGATGTAGCCTAAAGCAGGGACTGGCGAATAACACTCATATTGAAGGGGTTGCCAAACTTCCAAAACACTAGAGTCTCCTGAAATCTCAACATATATTTTTTCATCCAATCTTCATGATACTTTCAAGTAATGATCAGTTCACCAATCCCACTTGGATGCTCAAGTTTCGTTCTTTTACGTTGAAGCATTCGTTTGCAGTAACAGTTTGAAGTTTTAGGTTTCACTCTGTTTTCTCCTATATTGACAGATGCAGTTAGAACTCTAAATCAAACACGGTTTGTGCTAGCTTCTTGAAACTTGACACAATACAGTAGTTCTACGTTCTATCTCTAAGGTTTGTTTCCTCTTGATGTAGCCTTAAGCAGATACTGGTGAATGACACATTCAAGGAAAGGCGTGGTTAGGCGGCCAGAACACTAGAATCTCCTGAAATCTCAACATAAATTTTTGCTTCCGACCTTCATGATACTTTCAAGTAATGAGCAGTGCACCAATCAAACTTGGATGCCCACGTTTCGTTCTCCTAGGTTGAAGCATTCGTTTGCAGTAAGAGTTTGAATTTTTAGGTTTCACTCTGTTTTCTCCTATATTGACAGATGCGTTCGAACTCTAAATCAAACACGATTTGTGCTAGCTTCTTGAAACTTGACACAATACATTAGTTCTACGTTCTATCTCTAAGGTTTGTTTCCTCTTGATGTAGCCTAAAGCAGGGACTGGCGAATAACACTCATATTGAAGGGGTTGCCAAACTTCCAAAACACTAGAGTCTCCTGAAATCTCAACATATATTTTTTCATCCAATCTTCATGATACTTTCAAGTAATGATCAGTACACCAATCCCACTTGGATGCTCAAGTTTCGTTCTTTTACGTTGAAGCATTCGTTTGCAGTAACAGTTTGAAGTTTTAGGTTTCACTCTGTTTTCTCCTATATTGACAGATGCAGTTACAACTCTAAATCAAACACGGTTTGTGCTAGCTTCTTGAAACTTGACACAATACAGTAGTTCTACGTTCTATCTCCAAGGTTTGTTTCCTCTTGATGTAGCCTTAAGCAGATACTGGTGAATGACACATTCAAGGAAAGGCGTGGTTAGGCGGCCAGAACACTAGAGTCTCCTGAAATCTCAACATAAATTTTTGCTTCCGACCTTCATGATACTTTCAAGTAATGAGCAGTGCACCAATCAAACTTGGATGCCCACGTTTCGTTCTCCTAGGTTGAAGCATTCGTTTGCAGTAACAGTTTGAATATTTAGGTTTCACTCTGTTTTCTCCTATATTGACAGATGCGTTCGAACTCTAAATCAAACACGATTTGTGCTAGCTTCTTGAAACTTGACACAATACATAAGTTCTACGTTCTATCTCTAAGGTTTGTTTCCTCTTGATGTAGCCTAAAGCAGGGACTGGCGAATAACACTCATATTGAAGGGGTTGCCAAACTTCCAAAACACTAGAGTCTCCTGAAATCTCAACATATATTTTTTCATCCAATCTTCATGATACTTTCAAGTAATGATCAGTACACCAATCCCACTTGGATGCTCAAGTTTCGTTCTTTTACGTTGAAGCATTCGTTTGCAGTAACAGTTTGAAGTTTTAGGTTTCACTCTGTTTTCTCCTATATTGACAGATGCAGTTAGAACTCTAAATCAAACACGGTTTGTGCTAGCTTCTTGAAACTTGACACAATACAGTAGTTCTACGTTCGATCTCCAAGGTTTGTTTCCTCTTGATGTAGCCTTAAGCAGATACTGGTGAATGACACATTCAAGGAAAGGCGTGGTTAGGCGGCCAGAACACTAGAGTCTCCTGAAATCTCAACATAAATTTTTGCTTCCGACCTTCATGATACTTTCAAGTAATGAGCAGTGCAATAATCAAACTTGGATGCCCACGTTTCGTTCTCCTAGGTTGAAGCATTCGTTTGCAGTAAGAGTTTGAATTTTTAGGTTTCACTCTGTTTTCTCCTATATTGACAGATGCGTTCGAACTCTAAATCAAACACGATTTGTGCTAGCTTCTTGAAACTTGACACAATACATTAGTTCTACGTTCTATCTCTAAGGTTTGTTTCCTCTTGATGTAGCCTAAAGCAGGGACTGGCGAATAACACTCATATTGAAGGGGTTGCCAAACTTCCAAAACACTAGAGTCTCCTGAAATCTCAACATATATTTTTTCATCCAATCTTCATGATACTTTCAAGTAATGATCAGTACACCAATCCCACTTGGATGCTCAAGTTTCGTTCTTTTACGTTGAAGCATTCGTTTGCAGTAACAGTTTGAAGTTTTAGGTTTCACTCTGTTTTCTCCTATATTGACAGATGCAGTTAGAACTCTAAATCAAACACGGTTTGTGCTAGCTTCTTGAAACTTGACACAATACAGTAGTTCTACGTTCTATCTCTAAGGTTTGTTTCCTCTTGATGTAGCCTTAAGCAGATACTGGTGAATGACACATTCAATGAAAGGCGTGGTTAGGCTGCCAAAACACTAGAGTCTCCTGAAATCTCAACATAAATTTTGCTTCCGACCTTCATGATACTTTCAAGTAATGAGCAGTGCACCAATCAAACTTGGATGCCCACGTTTCGTTCTCCTAGGTTGAAGCATTCGTTTGCAGTAACAGTTTGAATTTTTAGGTTTCACTCTGTTTTCTCCTATATTGACAGATGCGTTCGAACTCTAAATCAAACACGATTTGTGCTAGCTTCTTGAAACTTGACACAATACATTAGTTCTACGTTCTATCTCTAAGGTTTGTTTCCTCTTGATGTAGCCTAAAGCAGGGACTGGCGAATAACACTCATATTGAAGGGGTTGCCAAACTTCCAAAACACTAGAGTCTCCTGAAATCTCAACATATATTTTTTCATCCAATCTTCATGATACTTTCAAGTAATGATCAGTACACCAATCCCACTTGGATGCTCAAGTTTCGTTCTTTTACGTTGAAGCATTCGTTTGCAGTAACAGTTTGAAGTTTTAGGTTTCACTCTGTTTTCTCCTATATTGACAGATGCAGTTAGAACTCTAAATCAAACACGGTTTGTGCTAGCTTCTTGAAACTTGACACAATACAGTAGTTCTACGTTCTATCGCCAAGGTTTGTTTCCTCTTGATGTAGCCTTAAGCAGATACTGGTGAATGACACATTCAAGGAAAGGCGTGGTTAGGCGGCCAGAACACTAGAGTCTCCTGAAATCTCAACATAAATTTTTGCTTCCGACCTTCATGATACTTTCAAGTAATGAGCAGTGCACCAATCAAACTTGGATGCCCACGTTTCGTTCTCCTAGGTTGAAGCATTCGTTTGCAGTAACAGTTTGAATTTTTAGGTTTCACTCTGTTTTCTCCTATATTGACAGATGCGTTCGAACTCTAAATCAAACACGATTTGTGCTAGCTTCTTGAAACTTGACACAATACATTAGTTCTACGTTCTATCTCTAAGGTTTGTTTCCTCTTGATGTAGCCTAAAGCAGGGACTGGCGAATAACACTCATATTGAAGGGGTTGCCAAACTTCCAAAACACTAGAGTCTCCTGAAATCTCAACATATATTTTTTCATCCAATCTTCATGATACTTTCAAGTAATGATCAGTACACCAATCCCACTTGGATGCTCAAGTTTCGTTCTTTTACGTTGAAGCATTCGTTTGCAGTAACAGTTTGAAGTTTTAGGTTTCACTCTGTTTTCTCCTATATTGACAGATGCAGTTAGAACTCTAAATCAAACACGGTTTGTGCTAGCTTCTTGAAACTTGACACAATACAGTAGTTCTACGTTCTATCTCTAAGGTTTGTTTCCTCTTGATGTAGCCTTAAGCAGATACTGGTGAATGACACATTCAATGAAAGGCGTGGTTAGGCTGCCAAAACACTAGAGTCTCCTGAAATCTCAAAATAAATTTTGCTTCCGATCTTCGTGATACTTTCAAGTAATGAGCAGTGCACCAATCAAACTTGGATGCCCACGTTTCGTTCTCCTAGGTTGAAGCATTCGTTTGCAGTAACAGTTTGAATTTTTAGGTTTCACTCTGTTTTCTCCTATATTGACAGATGCGTTCGAACTCTAAATCCAACACGATTTGTGCTAGCTTCTTGAAACTTGACACAATACATTAGTTCTACGTTCTATCTCTAAGGTTTGTTTCCTCTTGATGTAGCCTTAAGCAGATACTGGTGAATGACACATTCAATGAAAGGCGTTGTTAGGCGGCCAAAACACTAGAATCTTCTGAAATCTCAACATAAATTTTTGCTTCCGAACTTCATGATACTTTCAAGTAATGAGCAGTACACCAATCAAACTTGGATGCCCACGTTTCGTTCTCCTAGGTTGAAGCAATCGTTTGCAGTAACAGTTTGAATTTTTAGGTTTCACTCTGTTTTCTCCTATATTGACAGATGCGTTCGAACTCTAAATCAAACACGATTTGTGCTAGCTTCTTGAAACTTGACACAATACATTAGTTCTACGTTCTATCTCTAAGGTTTGTTTCCTCTTGATGTAGCCTAAAGCAGGGACTGGCGAATAACACTCATATTGAAGGGGTTGAAACTTCGAAAACACTAGAGTCTCCTGAAATCTCAACATATATTTTTTCATCCAATCTTCATGATACTTTCAAGTAATGATCAGTACACCAATCCCACTTGGATGCTCAAGTTTCGTTCTTTTACGTTGAAGCATTCGTTTGCAGTAACAGTTTGAAGTTTTAGGTTTCACTCTGTTTTCTCCTATATTGACAGATGCAGTTAGAACTCTAAATCAAACACGGTTTGTGCTAGCTTCTTGAAACTTGACACAATACAGTAGTTCTACGTTCTATCTCTAAGGTTTGTTTCCTCTTGATGTAGCCTTAAGCAGATACTGGTGAATGACACATTCAATGAAAGGCGTGGTTAGGCGGCCAAAACACTAGAGTCTCCTGAAATCTCAACATAAATTTTGCTTCCGACCTTCTTGATACTTCCAAGTAATGAGCAGTGCACGAATCAAACTTGGATGCCCACGTTTCGTTCTCCTAGGTTGAAGCATTCGTTTGCAGTAACAGTTTGAATTTTTAGGTTTCACTCTGTTTTCTCCTATATTGACAGATGCGTTCGAACTCTAAATCAAACACGATTTGTGCTAGCATCTTGAAACTTGACACAATACATTAGTTCTACGTTCTATCTCTAAGGTTTGTTTCCTCTTGATGTAGCCTAAAGCAGGGACTGGCGAATAACACTCATATTGAAGGGGTTGCCAAACTTCCAAAACACTAGAGTCTCCTGAAATCTCAACATATATTTTTTCATCCAATCTTCATGATACTTTCAAGTAATGATCAGTACACCAATCCCACTTGGATGCTCAAGTTTCGTTCTTTTACGTTGAAGAATTCGTTTGCAGTAACAGTTTGAAGTTTTAGGTTTCACTCTGTTTTCTCCTATATTGACAGATGCAGTTAGAACTCTAAATCAAACACGGTTTGTGCTAGCTTCTTGAAACTTGACACAATACAGTAGTTCTACGTTCTATCTCTAAGGTTTGTTTCCTCTTGATGTAGCCTTAAGCAGATACCGGTGAATGACACATTCAAGGAAAGGCGTGGTTAGTCGGCCAGAACACTAGAGTCTCCTGAAATCTCAACATAAATTTTTGCTTCCGAACTTCATGATACTTTCAAGTAATGAGCAGTGCACCAATCAAACTTGGATGCCCACGTTTCGTTCTCCTAGGTTGAAGCATTCGTTTGCAGTAACAGTTTGAATTTTTAGGTTTCACTCTGTTTTCTCCTATATCGACAGATGCAGTTAGAACTCTAAATCAAACACGGTTTGTGCTAGCTTCTTGAAACTTGACACAATACAGTAGTTCTACGTTCTATCTCTAAGGTTTGTTTCCTCTTGATGTAGCCTTAAGCAGATACTGGTGAATGACACATTCAAGGAAAGGCGTGGTTAGGCGGCCAGAACACTAGAGTCTCCTGAAATCTCAACATAAATTTTTGCTTCCGACCTTCATGATACTTTCAAGTAATGAGCAGTGCACCAATCAAACTCGGATGCCCACGTTTCGTTCTCCTAGGTTGAAGCATTCGTTTGCAGTAACAGTTTGAATTTTAAGTTTCACTCTGTTTTCTCCTATATTGACAGATGCGTTCGAACTCTAAATCAAACACGATTTGTGCTAGCTTCTTGAAACTTGACACAATACATTAGTTCTATGTTCTATCTCTAAGGTTTGTTTCCTCTTGATGTAGCCTAAAGCAGGGACTGGCGAATAACACTCATATTGAAGGGGTTGCCAAACTTCCAAAACACTAGAGTCTCCTGAAATCTCAACATATATTTTTTCATCCAATCTTCATGATACTTTCAAGTAATGATCAGTACACCAATCCCACTTGGATGCTCAAGTTTCGTTCTTTTACATTGAAGCATTCGTTTGCAGTAACAGTTTGAGGTTTTAGGTTTCACTCTGTTTTCTCCTATATTGACATTTGCGTTCGAACTCTAAATCAAACACGATTTGTGCTAGCTTCTTGAAACTTGACACAATACATTAGTTCTACGTTCTATCTCTAAGGTTTGTTTCCTCTTGATGTAGCCTAAAGCAGGGACTGGCGAATAACACTCATATTGAAGGGGTTGCCAAACTTCCAAAACACTAGAGTCTCCTGAAATCTCAACATATATTTTTTCATCCAATCTTCATGATACTTTCAAGTAATGATCAGTACACCAATCCCACTTGGATGCTCAAGTTTCGTTCTTTTACGTTGAAGCATTCGTTTGCAGTAACAGTTTGAAGTTTTAGGTTTCACTCTGTTTTCTCCTATATTGACAGATGCAGTTAGAACTCTAAATCAAACACGGTTTGTGCTAGCTTCTTGAAACTTGACACAATACAGTAGTTCTACGTTCTATCTCTAAGGTTTGTTTCCTCTTGATGTAGCCTTAAGCAGATACTGGTGAATGACACATTCAATGAAAGGCGTGGTTAGGCGGCCAAAACACTAGAGTCTCCTGAAATCTCAACATAAATTTTGCTTCCGACCATCATGATACTTTCAACTAATGAGCAGTGCACGAATCAAACTTGGATGCCCACGTTTCGTTCTCCTAGGTTGAAGCATTCGTTTGCAGTAACAGTTTGAATTTTTAGGTTTCACTCTGTTTTCTCCTATATTGACAGATGCGTTCGAACTCTAAATCAAACACGATTTGTGCTAGCTTCTTGAAACTTGACACAATACATTAGTTCTACGTTCTATCTCTAAGGTTTGTTTCCTCTTGATGTAGCCTAAAGCAGGGACTGGCGAATAACACTCATATTGAAGGGGTTGAAACTTCGAAAACACTAGAGTCTCCTGAAATCTCAACATATATTTTTTCATCCAATCTTCATGATACTTTCAAGTAATGATCAGTACACCAATCCCACTTGGATGCTCAAGTTTCGTTCTTTTACGTTGAAGCATTCGTTTGCAGTAACAGTTTGAAGTTTTAGGTTTCACTCTGTTTTCTCCTATATTGACAGATGCAGTTAGAACTCTAAATCAAACACGGTTTGTGCTAGCTTCTTGAAACTTGACACAATACAGTAGTTCTACGTTCTATCTCTAAGGTTTGTTTCCTCTTGATGTAGCCTTAAGCAGATACTGGTGAATGACACATTCAATGAAAGGCGTGGTTAGGCTGCCAAAACACTAGAGTCTCCTGAAATCTCAAAATAAATTTTGCTTCCGATCTTCGTGATACTTTCAAGTAATGAGCAGTGCACCAATCAAACTTGGATGCCCACGTTTCGTTCTCCTAGGTTGAAGCATTCGTTTGCAGTAACAGTTTGAATTTTTAGGTTTCACTCTGTTTTCTCCTATATTGACAGATGCGTTCGAACTCTAAATCCAACACGATTTGTGCTAGCTTCTTGAAACTTGACACAATACATTAGTTCTACGTTCTATCTCTAAGGTTTGTTTCCTCTTGATGTAGCCTTAAGCAGATACTGGTGAATGACACATTCAATGAAAGGCGTTGTTAGGCGGCCAAAACACTAGAATCTTCTGAAATCTCAACATAAATTTTTGCTTCCGAACTTCATGATACTTTCAAGTAATGAGCAGTACACCAATCAAACTTGGATGCCCACGTTTCGTTCTCCTAGGTTGAAGCAATCGTTTGCAGTAACAGTTTGAATTTTTAGGTTTCACTCTGTTTTCTCCTATATTGACAGATGCGTTCGAACTCTAAATCAAACACGATTTGTGCTAGCTTCTTGAAACTTGACACAATACATTAGTTCTACGTTCTATCTCTAAGGTTTGTTTCCTCTTGATGTAGCCTAAAGCAGGGACTGGCGAATAACACTCATATTGAAGGGGTTGAAACTTCGAAAACACTAGAGTCTCCTGAAATCTCAACATATATTTTTTCATCCAATCTTCATGATACTTTCAAGTAATGATCAGTACACCAATCCCACTTGGATGCTCAAGTTTCGTTCTTTTACGTTGAAGCATTCGTTTGCAGTAACAGTTTGAAGTTTTAGGTTTCACTCTGTTTTCTCCTATATTGACAGATGCAGTTAGAACTCTAAATCAAACACGGTTTGTGCTAGCTTCTTGAAACTTGACACAATACAGTAGTTCTACGTTCTATCTCTAAGGTTTGTTTCCTCTTGATGTAGCCTTAAGCAGATACTGGTGAATGACACATTCAATGAAAGGCGTGGTTAGGCGGCCAAAACACTAGAGTCTCCTGAAATCTCAACATAAATTTTGCTTCCGACCTTCTTGATACTTCCAAGTAATGAGCAGTGCACGAATCAAACTTGGATGCCCACGTTTCGTTCTCCTAGGTTGAAGCATTCGTTTGCAGTAACAGTTTGAATTTTTAGGTTTCACTCTGTTTTCTCCTATATTGACAGATGCGTTCGAACTCTAAATCAAACACGATTTGTGCTAGCATCTTGAAACTTGACACAATACATTAGTTCTACGTTCTATCTCTAAGGTTTGTTTCCTCTTGATGTAGCCTAAAGCAGGGACTGGCGAATAACACTCATATTGAAGGGGTTGCCAAACTTCCAAAACACTAGAGTCTCCTGAAATCTCAACATATATTTTTTCATCCAATCTTCATGATACTTTCAAGTAATGATCAGTACACCAATCCCACTTGGATGCTCAAGTTTCGTTCTTTTACGTTGAAGAATTCGTTTGCAGTAACAGTTTGAAGTTTTAGGTTTCACTCTGTTTTCTCCTATATTGACAGATGCAGTTAGAACTCTAAATCAAACACGGTTTGTGCTAGCTTCTTGAAACTTGACACAATACAGTAGTTCTACGTTCTATCTCTAAGGTTTGTTTCCTCTTGATGTAGCCTTAAGCAGATACCGGTGAATGACACATTCAAGGAAAGGCGTGGTTAGGCGGCCAGAACACTAGAGTCTCCTGAAATCTCAACATAAATTTTTGCTTCCGAACTTCATGATACTTTCAAGTAATGAGCAGTGCACCAATCAAACTTGGATGCCCACGTTTCGTTCTCCTAGGTTGAAGCATTCGTTTGCAGTAACAGTTTGAATTTTTAGGTTTCACTCTGTTTTCTCCTATATCGACAGATGCAGTTAGAACTCTAAATCAAACACGGTTTGTGCTAGCTTCTTGAAACTTGACACAATACAGTAGTTCTACGTTCTATCTCTAAGGTTTGTTTCCTCTTGATGTAGCCTTAAGCAGATACTGGTGAATGACACATTCAAGGAAAGGCGTGGTTAGGCGGCCAGAACACTAGAGTCTCCTGAAATCTCAACATAAATTTTTGCTTCCGACCTTCATGATACTTTCAAGTAATGAGCAGTGCACCAATCAAACTCGGATGCCCACGTTTCGTTCTCCTAGGTTGAAGCATTCGTTTGCAGTAACAGTTTGAATTTTAAGTTTCACTCTGTTTTCTCCTATATTGACAGATGCGTTCGAACTCTAAATCAAACACGATTTGTGCTAGCTTCTTGAAACTTGACACAATACATTAGTTCTATGTTCTATCTCTAAGGTTTGTTTCCTCTTGATGTAGCCTAAAGCAGGGACTGGCGAATAACACTCATATTGAAGGGGTTGCCAAACTTCCAAAACACTAGAGTCTCCTGAAATCTCAACATATATTTTTTCATCCAATCTTCATGATACTTTCAAGTAATGATCAGTACACCAATCCCACTTGGATGCTCAAGTTTCGTTCTTTTACATTGAAGCATTCGTTTGCAGTAACAGTTTGAGGTTTTAGGTTTCACTCTGTTTTCTCCTATATTGACATTTGCGTTCGAACTCTAAATCAAACACGATTTGTGCTAGCTTCTTGAAACTTGACACAATACATTAGTTCTACGTTCTATCTCTAAGGTTTGTTTCCTCTTGATGTAGCCTAAAGCAGGGACTGGCGAATAACACTCATATTGAAGGGGTTGCCAAACTTCCAAAACACTAGAGTCTCCTGAAATCTCAACATATATTTTTTCATCCAATCTTCATGATACTTTCAAGTAATGATCAGTACACCAATCCCACTTGGATGCTCAAGTTTCGTTCTTTTACGTTGAAGCATTCGTTTGCAGTAACAGTTTGAAGTTTTAGGTTTCACTCTGTTTTCTCCTATATTGACAGATGCAGTTAGAACTCTAAATCAAACACGGTTTGTGCTAGCTTCTTGAAACTTGACACAATACAGTAGTTCTACGTTCTATCTCTAAGGTTTGTTTCCTCTTGATGTAGCCTTAAGCAGATACTGGTGAATGACACATTCAATGAAAGGCGTGGTTAGGCGGCCAAAACACTAGAGTCTCCTGAAATCTCAACATAAATTTTGCTTCCGACCATCATGATACTTTCAACTAATGAGCAGTGCACGAATCAAACTTGGATGCCCACGTTTCGTTCTCCTAGGTTGAAGCATTCGTTTGCAGTAACAGTTTGAATTTTTAGGTTTCACTCTGTTTTCTCCTATATTGACAGATGCGTTCGAACTCTAAATCAAACACGATTTGTGCTAGCTTCTTGAAACTTGACACAATACATTAGTTCTACGTTCTATCTCTAAGGTTTGTTTCCTCTTGATGTAGCCTAAAGCAGGGACTGGCGAATAACACTCATATTGAAGGGGTTGCCAAACTTCCAAAACACTAGAGTCTCCTGAAATCTCAACATATATTTTTTCATCCAATCTTCATGATACTTTCAAGTAATGATCAGTACACCAATCCCACTTGGATGCTCAAGTTTCGTTCTTTTACGTTGAAGCATTCGTTTGCAGTAACAGTTTGAAGTTTTAGGTTTCACTCTGTTTTCTCCTGTATTGACAATGCAGTTAGAACTCTAAATCAAACACGGTTTGTGCTAGCTTCTTGAAACTTGACACAATACAGTAGTTTTACGTTCTATCTCTAAGGTTTGTTTCCTCTTGATGTAGCCTTAAGCAGATACTGGTGAATGACACATTCAAGGAAAGGCGTGGTTAGGCGGCCAGAACACTAGAGTCTCCTGAAATCTCAACATAAATTTTTGCTTCCGACCTTCATGATACTTTCAAGTAATGAGCAGTGCACCAATCAAACTCGGATGCCCATGTTTCGTTCTCCTAGGTTGAAGCATTCGTTTGCAGTAACAGTTTGAATTTTTAGGTTTCACTCTGTTTTCTCCTATATTGACAGATGCGTTCGAACTCTAAATCAAACACGATTTGTGCTAGCTTCTTGAAACTTGACACAATACATTAGTTCTACGTTCTATCTCTAAGGTTTGTTTCCTCTTGATGTAGCCTAAAGCAGGGACTGGCGAATAACACTCATATTGAAGGGGTTGCCAAACTTCCAAAACACTAGAGTCTCCTGAAATCTCAACATATATTTTTTCATCCAATCTTCATGATACTTTCAAGTAATGATCAGTTCACCAATCCCACTTGGATGCTCAAGTTTCGTTCTTTTACGTTGAAGCATTCGTTTGCAGTAACAGTTTGAAGTTTTAGGTTTCAATCTGTTTTCTCCTATATTGACAGATGCAGTTAGAACTCTAAATCAAACACGGTTTGTGCTAGCTTCTTGAAACTTGACACAATACAGTAGTTCTACGTTCTATCTCTAAGGTTTGTTTCCTCTTGATGTAGCCTTAAGAAGATACTGGTGAATGACACATTCAAGGAAAGGCGTGGTTAGGCGGCCAGAACACTAGAGTCTCCTGAAATCTCAACATAAATTTTTGCTTCCGACCTTCATGATACTTTCAAGTAATGAGCAGTGCACCAATCAAACTTGGATGCCCACGTTTCGTTCTCCTAGGTTGAAGCATTCGTTTGCAGTAAGAGTTTGAATTTTTAGGTTTCACTCTGTTTTCTCCTATATTGACAGATGCGTTCGAACTCTAAATCAAACACGATTTGTGCTAGCTTCTTGAAACTTGACACAATACATTAGTTCTACGTTCTATCTCTAAGGTTTGTTTCCTCTTGATGTAGCCTAAAGCAGGGACTGGCGAATAACACTCATATTGAAGGGGTTGCCAAACTTCCAAAACACTAGAGTCTCCTGAAATCTCAACATATATTTTTTCATCCAATCTTCATGATACATTCAAGTAATGATCAGTACACCAATCCCACTTGGATGCTCAAGTTTCGTTCTTTTACGTTGAAGCATTCGTTTGCAGTAACAGTTTGAAGTTTTAGGTTTCACTCTGTTTTCTCCTATATTGACAGATGCAGTTAGAACTCTAAATCAAACACGGTTTGTGCTAGCTTCTTGAAACTTGACACAATACAGTAGTTCTACGTTCTATCTCTAAGGTTTGTTTCCTCTTGATGTAGCCTTAAGCAGATACTGGTGAATGACACATTCAATGAAAGGCGTGGTTAGGCTGCCAAAACACTAGAGTCTCCCGAAATCTCAACATAAATTTTGCTTCCGACCTTCATGATACTTTCAAGTAATGAGCAGTGCACCAATCAAACTTGGATGCCCACGTTTCGTTCTCCTAGGTTGAAGCATTCGTTTGCAGTAACAGTTTGAATTTTTAGGTTTCACTCTGTTTTCTCCTATATTGACAGATGCGTTCGAACTCTAAATCAAACACGATTTGTGCTAGCTTCTTGAAACTTGACACAATACATTAGTTCTACGTTCTATCTCTAAGGTTTGTTTCCTCTTGATGTAGCCTAAAGCAGGGACTGGCGAATAACACTCATATTGAAGGGGTTGCCAAACTTCCAAAACACTAGAGTCTCCTGAAATCTCAACATATATTTTTTCATCCAATCTTCATGATACTTTCAAGTAATGATCAGTACACCAATCCCACTTGGATGCTCAAGTTTCGTTCTTTTACGTTGAAGCATTCGTTTGCAGTAACAGTTTGAAGTTTTAGGTTTCACTCTGTTTTCTCCTATATTGACAGATGCAGTTAGAACTCTAAATCAAACACGGTTTGTGCTAGCTTCTTGAAACTTGACACAATACAGTAGTTCTACGTTCTATCTCTAAGGTTTGTTTCCTCTTGATGTAGCCTTAAGCAGATACTGGTGAATGACACATTCAATGAAAGGCGTGGTTATGCTGCCAAAACACTAGAGTCTCCTGAAATCTCAACATAAATTTTGCTTCCGACCTTCATGATACTTTCAAGTAATGAGCAGTGCACCAATCAAACTTGGATGCCCACGTTTCGTTCTCCTAGGTTGAAGCATTCGTTTGCAGTAACAGTTTGAATTTTTAGGTTTCACTCTGTTTTCTCCTATATTGACAGATGCGTTCGAACTCTAAATCCAACACGATTTGTGCTAGCTTCTTGAAACTTGACACAATACATTAGTTCTACGTTCTATCTCTAAGGTTTGTTTCCTCTTGATGTAGCCTAAAGCAGGGACTGGCGAATAACACTCATATTGAAGGGGTTGCCAAACATCCAAAACACTAGAGTCTCCTGAAATCTCAACATATATTTTTTCATCCAATCTTCATGATACTTTCAAGTAATGATCAGTACACCAATCCCACTTGGATGCTCAAGTTTCGTTCTTTTACGTTGAAGCATTCGTTTGCAGTAACAGTTTGAAGTTTTAGGTTTCACTCTGTTTTCTCCTATATTGACAGATGCAGTTAGAACTCTAAATCAAACACGGTTTGTGCTAGCTTCTTGAAACTTGACACAATACAGTAGTTCTACGTTCTATCTCTAAGGTTTGTTTCCTCTTGATGTAGCCTTAAGCAGATACTGGTGAATGACACATTCAATGAAAGGCGTTGTTAGGCGGCCAAAACACTAGAGTCTCCTGAAATCTCAACATAAATTTTTGCTTCCGACCTTCATGATACTTTCAAGTAATGAGCAGTACACCAATCAAAGTTGGAGGCCCACGTTTCGTTCTCCTAGGTTGAAGCAATCGTTTGCAGTAACAGTTTGAATTTTTAGGTTTCACTCTGTTTTCTCCTATATTGACAGATGCGTTCGAACTCTAAATCAAACACGATTTGTGCTAGCTTCTTGAAACTTGACACAATACATTCCTTCTACGTTCTATCTCTAAGGTTTGTTTCCTCTTGATGTAGCCTAAAGCAGGGACTGGCGAATAACACTCATATTGAAGGGGTTGCCAAACATCCAAAACACTAGAGTCTCCTGAAATCTCAACATATATTTTTTCATCCAATCTTCATGATACTTTCAAGTAATGATCAGTACACCAATCCCACTTGGATGCTCAAGTTTCGTTCTTTTACGTTGAAGCATTCGTTTGCAGTAACAGTTTGAAGTTTTAGGTTTCACTCTGTTTTCTCCTATATTGACAGATGCAGTTAGAACTCTAAATCAAACACGGTTTGTGCTAGCTTCTTGAAACTTGACACAATACAGTAGTTCTACGTTCTATCTCTAAGGTTTGTTTCCTCTTGATGTAGCCTTAAGCAGATACTGGTGAATGACACATTCAATGAAAGGCGTTGTTAGGCGGCCAAAACACTAGAGTCTCCTGAAATCTCAACATAAATTTTTGCTTCCGACCTTCATGATACTTTCAAGTAATGAGCAGTACACCAATCAAAGTTGGATGCCCACGTTTCGTTCTCCTAGGTTGAAGCAATCGTTTGCAGTAACAGTTTGAATTTTTAGGTTTCACTCTGTTTTCTCCTATATTGACAGATGCGTTCGAACTCTAAATCAAACACGATTTGTGCTAGCTTCTTGAAACTTGACACAATACATTAGTTCTACGTTCTATCTCTAAGTTTTGTTTCCTCTTGATGTAGCCTAAAGCAGGGACTGGCGAATAACACTCATATTGAAGTGGTTGCCAAACTTCCAAAACACCAGAGTCTCCTGAAATCACAACATATATTTTTTCATCCAATATTCATGATACTTTCAAGTAATGATCAGTACACCAATCCCACTTGGATGCTCAAGTTTCGTTCTTTTACGTTGAAGCATTCGTTTGCAGTAACAGTTTGAAGTTTTAGGTTTCACTCTGTTTTCTCCTATATTGACAGATGCAGTTAGAACTCTAAATCAAACACGGTTTGTGCTAGCTTCTTGAAACTTGACACAATACAGTAGTTCTACGTTCTATCTCTAAGGTTTGTTTCCTCTTGATGTAGCCTTAAGCAGATACTGGTGAATGACACATTCAATGAAAGGCGTTGTTAGGCTGCCAAAACACTAGAGTCTCCTGAAATCTCAACATAAATTTTGCTTCCGACCTTCATGATACTTTCAAATAATGAGCAGTGCACCAATCAAACATGGATGCCCACGTTTCGTTCTCCTAGGTTGAAGCATTCGTTTGCAGTAACAGTTTGAATTTTTAGGTTTCACTCTGTTTTCTCCTATATTGACAGATGCGTTCGAACTCTAAATCAAACACGATTTGTGCCAGCTTCTTGAAACTTGACACAATACATTAGTTCTACGTTCTATCTCTAAGGTTTGTTTCCTCTTGATGTAGCCTAAAGCAGGGACTGGCGAATAACACTCATATTGAAGGGGTTGCCAAACTTCCAAAACACTAGAGTCTCCTGAAATCTCAACATATATTTTTTCATCCAATCTTCATGATACTTTCAAGTAATGATCAGTACACCAATCCCACTTGGATGCTCAAGTTTCGTTCTTTTACGTTGAAGCATTCGTTTGCAGTAACAGTTTGAAGTTTTAGGTTTCACTCTGTTTTCTCCTATATTGACAGATGCAGTTAGAACTCTAAATCAAACACGGTTTGTGCTAGCTTCTTGAAACTTGACACAATACAGTAGTTCTACGTTCTATCTCTAAGGTTTGTTTCCTCTTGATGTAGCCTTAAGCAGATACTGGTGAATGACACATTCATTGAAAGGCATGGTTAGGCTGCCAAAACACTAGAGTCTCCTGAAATCTCAACATAAATTTTGCTTCCGACCTTCATGATACTTTCAAGTAATGAGCAGTGCACCAATCAAACTTGGATGCCCACGTTTCGTTCTCCTAGGTTGAAGCATTCGTTTGCAGTAACAGTTTGAATTTTTAGGTTTCACTCTGTTTTCTCCTATATTGACAGATGCGTTCGAACTCTAAATCAAACACGATTTGTGCTAGCTTCTTGAAACTTGACACAATACATTAGGTCTACGTTCTATCTCTAAGGTTTGTTTCCTCTTGATGTAGCCTAAAGCAGGGACTGGCGAATAACACTCATATTGAAGGGGTTGCCAAACTTCCAAAACACTAGAGTCTCCTGAAATCTCAACATATATTTTTTCATCCAATCTTCATGATACTTTCAAGTAATGATCAGTACACCAATCCCACTTGGTAGCTCAAGTTTCGTTCTTTTACGTTGAAGCATTCGTTTGCAGTAACAGTTTGAAGTTTCAGGTTTCACTCTGTTTTCTCCTATATTGACAGATGCGTTCGAACTCTAAATCCAACACGATTTGTGCTTGCTTCTTGAAACTTGACACAATACATTAGTTCTACGTTCTATCTCTAAGGTTTGTTTCCTCTTGATGTAGCCTAAAGCAGGGACTGGCGAATAACACTCATATTGAAGGGGTTGCCAAACTTCCAAAACACTAGAGTCTCCTGAAATCTCAACATATATTTTTTCATCCAATCTTCATGATACTTTCAAGTAATGATCAGTACACCAATCCCACTTGGATGCTCAAGTTTCGTTCTTTTACGTTGAAGCATTCGTTTGCAGTAACAATTTGAAGTTTTAGGTTTCACTCTGTTTTCTCCTATATTGACAGATGCAGTTAGAACTCTAAATCAAACACGGTTTGTGCTAGCTTCTTGAAACTTGACACAATACAGTAGTTCTACGTTCTATCTCTAAGGTTTGTTTCCTCTTGATGTAGCCTTAAGCAGATACTGGTGAATGACACATTCAATGAAAGGCGTTGTTAGGCGGCCAAAACACTAGAGTCTCCTGAAATCTCAACATAAATTTTGCTTCCGACCTTCATGATACTTTCAAGTAATGAGCAGTACACCAATCAAACTTGGATGCCCACGTTTCGTTCTCCTAGGTTGAAGCAATCGTTTGCAGTAACAGTTTGAATTTTTAGGTTTCACTCTGTTTTCTCCTATATTGACAGATGCGTTCGAACTCTAAATCAAACACGATTTGTGCTAGCTTCTTGAAACTTGACACAATACATTACTTCTACGTTCTATCTCTAAGGTTTGTTTCCTCTTGATGTAGCCTAAAGCAGGGACTGGCGAATCACACTCATATTGAAGGGGTTGCCAAACTTCCAAACACTAGAGTCTCCTGAAATCTCAACATATATTTTTTCATCCAATCTTCATGATACTTTCAAGTAATGATCAGTACACCAATCCCACTTGGATGCTCAAGTTTCGTTCTTTTACGTTGAAGCATTCGTTTGCAGTAACAGTTTGAAGTTTTAGGTTTCACTCTGTTTTCTCCTATATTGACAGATGCAGTTAGAACTCTAAATCAAACACGGTTTGTGCTAGCTTCTTGAAACTTGACACAATACAGTAGTTCTACGTTCTATCTCTAAGGTTTGTTTCCTCTTGATGTAGCCTTAAGCAGATACTGGTGAATGACACATTCAATGAAAGGCGTGGTTAGGCTGCCAAAACACTAGAGTCTCCTGAAATCTCAACATAAATTTTGCTTCCGACCTTCATGATACTTTCAAGTAATGAGCAGTGCACCAATCAAACTTGGATGCCCACGTTTCGTTCTCCTAGGTTGAAGCATTCGTTTGCAGTAACAGTTTGAATTTTTAGGTTTCACTCTGTTTTCTCCTATATTGACAGATGCGTTCGAACTCTAAATCAAACACGATTTGTGCTAGCTTCTTGAAACTTGACACAATACATTAGTTCTACGTTCTATCTCTAAGGTTTGTTTCCTCTTGATGTAGCCTAAAGCAGGGACTGGCGAATAACACTCATATTGAAGGGGTTGCCAAACTTCCAAAACACTAGAGTCTCCTGAAATCTCAACATATATTTTTTCATCCAATCTTCATGATACTTTCAAGTAATGATCAGTACACCAATCCCACTTGGATGCTCAAGTTTCGTTCTTTTACGTTGAAGCATTCGTTTGCAGTAACAGTTTGAAGTTTCAGGTTTCACTCTGTTTTCTCCTATATTGACAGATGCGTTCGAACTCTAAATCCAACACGATTTGTGCTTGCTTCTTGAAACTTGACACAATACATTAGTTCTACGTTCTATCTCTAAGGTTTGTTTCCTCTTGATGTAGCCTAAAGCAGGGACTGGCGAATAACACTCATATTGAAGGGGTTGCCAAACTTCCAAAACACTAGAGTCTCCTGAAATCTCAACATATATTTTTTCATCCAATCTTCATGATACTTTCAAGTAATGATCAGTACACCAATCCCACTTGGATGCTCAAGTTTCGTTCTTTTACGTTGAAGCATTCGTTTGCAGTAACAATTTGAAGTTTTAGGTTTCACTCTGTTTTCTCCTATATTGACAGATGCAGTTAGAACTCTAAATCAAACACGGTTTGTGCTAGCTTCTTGAAACTTGACACAATACAGTAGTTCTACGTTCTATCTCTAAGGTTTGTTTCCTCTTGATGTAGCCTTAAGCAGATACTGGTGAATGACACATTCAATGAAAGGCGTTGTTAGGCGGCCAAAACACTAGAGTCTCCTGAAATCTCAACATAAATTTTTGCTTCCGACCTTCATGATACTTTCAAGTAATGAGCAGTACACCAATCAAACTTGGATGCCCACGTTTCGTTCTCCTAGGTTGAAGCAATCGTTTGCAGTAACAGTTTGAATTTTTAGGTTTCACTCTGTTTTCTCCTATATTGACAGATGCGTTCGAACTCTAAATCAAACACGATTTGTGCTAGCTTCTTGAAACTTGACACAATACATTACTTCTACGTTCTATCTCTAAGGTTTGTTTCCTCTTGATGTAGCCTAAAGCAGGGACTGGCGAATCACACTCATATTGAAGGGGTTGCCAAACTTCCAAACACTAGAGTCTCCTGAAATCTCAACATATATTTTTTCATCCAATCTTCATGATACTTTCAAGTAATGATCAGTACACCAATCCCACTTGGATGCTCAAGTTTCGTTCTTTTACGTTGAAGCATTCGTTTGCAGTAACAGTTTGAAGTTTTAGGTTTCACTCTGTTTTCTCCTATATTGACAGATGCAGTTAGAACTCTAAATCAAACACGGTTTGTGCTAGCTTCTTGAAACTTGACACAATACAGTAGTTCTACGTTCTATCTCTAAGGTTTCTTTCCTCTTGATGTAGCCTTAAGCAGATACTGGTGAATGACACATTCAATGAAAGGCGTGGTTAGGCTGCCAAAACACTAGAGTCTCCTGAAATCTCAACATAAATTTTGCTTCCGACCTTCATGATACTTTCAAGTAATGAGCAGTGCACCAATCAAACTTGGATGCCCACGTTTCGTTCTCCTAGGTTGAAGCATTCGTTTGCAGTAACAGTTTGAATTTTTAGGTTTCACTCTGTTTTCTCCTATATTGACAGATGCGTTCGAACTCTAAATCAAACACGATTTGTGCTAGCTTCTTGAAACTTGACACAATACATTAGTTCTACGTTCTATCTCTAAGGTTTGTTTCCTCTTGATGTAGCCTAAAGCAGGGACTGGCGAATAACACTCATATTGAAGGGGTTGCCAAACTTCCAAAACACTAGAGTCTCCTGAAATCTCAACATATATTTTTTCATCCAATCTTCATGATACTTTCAAGTAATGATCAGTACACCAATCCCACTTGGATGCTCAAGTTTCGTTCTTTTACGTTGAAGCATTCGTTTGCAGTAACAGTTTGAAGTTTCAGGTTTCACTCTGTTTTCTCCTATATTGACAGATGCGTTCGAATTCTAAATCCAACACGATTTGTGCTTGCTTCTTGAAACTTGACACAATACATTAGTTCTACGTTCTATCTCTAAGGTTTGTTTCCTCTTGATGTAGCCTAAAGCAGGGACTGGCGAATAACACTCATATTGAAGGGGTTGCCAAACTTCCAAAACACTAGAGTCTCCTGAAATCTCAACATATATTTTTTCATCCAATCTTCATGATACTTTCAAGTAATGATCAGTACACCAATCCCACTTGGATGCTCAAGTTTCGTTCTTTTACGTTGAAGCATTCGTTTGCAGTAACAATTTGAAGTTTTAGGTTTCACTCTGTTTTCTCCTATATTGACAGATGCAGTTAGAACTCTAAATCAAACACGGTTTGTGCTAGCTTCTTGAAACTTGACACAATACAGTAGTTCTACGTTCTATCTCTAAGGTTTGTTTCCTCTTGATGTAGCCTTAAGCAGATACTGGTGAATGACACATTCAATGAAAGGCGTTGTTAGGCGGCCAAAACACTAGAGTCTCCTGAAATCTCAACATAAATTTTTGCTTCCGACCTTCATGATACTTTCAAGTAATGAGCAGTACACCAATCAAACTTGGATGCCCACGTTTCGTTCTCCTAGGTTGAAGCAATCGTTTGCAGTAACAGTTTGAATTTTTAGGTATCACTCTGTTTTCTCCTATATTGACAGATGCGTTCGAACTCTAAATCAAACACGATTTGTGCTAGCTTCTTGAAACTTGACACAATACATTACTTCTACGTTCTATCTCTAAGGTTTGTTTCCTCTTGATGTATCCTAAAGCAGGGACTGGCGAATCACACTCATATTGAAGGGGTTGCCAAACTTCCAAACACTAGAGTCTCCTGAAATCTCAACATATATTTTTTCATCCAATCTTCATGATACTTTCAAGTAATGATCAGTACACCAATCCCACTTGGATGCTCAAGTTTCGTTCTTTTACGTTGAAGCATTCGTTTGCAGTAACAGTTTGAAGTTTTAGGTTTCACTCTGTTTTCTCCTATATTGACAGATGCAGTTAGAACTCTAAATCAAACACGGTTTGTGCTAGCTTCTTGAAACTTGACACAATACAGTAGTTCTACGTTCTATCTCTAAGGTTTCTTTCCTCTTGATGTAGCCTTAAGCAGATACTGGTGAATGACACATTCAATGAAAGGCGTGGTTAGGCTGCCAAAACACTAGAGTCTCCTGAAATCTCAACATAAATTTTGCTTCCGACCTTCATGATACTTTCAAGTAATGAGCAGTGCACCAATCAAACTTGGATGCCCACGTTTCATACTCCTAGGTTGAAGCATTCGTTTGCAGTAACAGTTTGAATTTTTAGGTTTCACTCTGTTTTCTCCTATATTGACAGATGCGTTCGAACTCTAAATCAAACACGATTTGTGCTAGCTTCTTGAAACTTGACACAATACATTAGTTCTACGTTCTATCTCTAAGGTTTGTTTCCTCTTGATGTAGCCTAAAGCAGGGACTGGCGAATAACACTCATATTGAAGGGGTTGCCAAACTTCCAAAACACTAGAGTCTCCTGAAATCTCAACATATATTTTTTCATCCAATCTTCATGATACTTTCAAGTAATGATCAGTACACCAATCCCAATTGGATGCTCAAGTTTCGTTCTTTTACGTTGAAGCATTCGTTTGCAGTAACAGTTTGAAGTTTTAGGTTTCACTCTGTTTTCTCCTATATTGACAGATGCAGTTAGAACTCTAAATCAAACACGGTTTGTGCTAGCTTCTTGAAACTTGACACAATACAGTAGTTCTACGTTCTATCTCTAAGGTTTGTTTCCTCTTGATGTAGCCTTAAGCAGATACTGGTGAATGACACATTCAATGAAAGGCGTGGTTAGGCTGCCAAAACACTAGAGTCTCCTGAAATCTCAACATAAATTTTGCTTCCGACCTTCATGATACTTTCAAGTAATGAGCAGTGCACCAATCAAACTTGGATGCCCACGTTTCGTTCTCCTAGGTTGAAGCATTCGTTTGCAGTAACAGTTTGAATTTTTAGGTTTCACTCTGTTTTCTCCTATATTGACAGATGCGTTCGAACTCTAAATCCAACACGATTTGTGCTAGCTTCTTGAAACTTGACACAATACATTAGTTCTACATTCTATCTCTAACGTTTGTTTCCTCTTGATGTAGCCTTAAGCAGATACTGGTGAATGACACATTCAATGAAAGGCGTTGTTAGGCGGCCAAAACACTAGAGTCTCCTGAAATCTCAACATAAATTTTTGCTTCCGACCTTCATGATACTTTCAAGTAATGAGCAGTACACCAATCAAACTTGGATGCCCACGTTTCGTTCTCCTAGGTTGAAGCAACCGTTTGCAGTAACAGTTTGAATTTTTAGGTTTCACTCTGTTTTCTCCTATATTGACAGATGCGTTCGAACTCTAAATCAAACACGATTTGTGCTAGCTTCTTGAAACTTGACACAATACATTAGTTCTACGTTCTATCTCTAAGGTTTGTTTCCTCTTGATGTAGTCTAAAGCAGGGACTGGCGAATAACACTCATATTGAAGGGGTTGCCAAACTTCCAAAACACTAGAGTCTCCTGAAATCTCAACATATATTTTTTCATCCAATCTTCATGATACTTTCAAGTAATGATCAGTACACCAATCCCACTTGGATGCTCAAGTTTCGTTCTTTTACGTTGAAGCATTCGTTTGCAGTAACAGTTTGAAGTTTTAGGTTTCACTCTGTTTTCTCCTATATTGACAGATGCAGTTAGAACTCTAAATCAAACACGGTTTGTGCTAGCTTCTTGAAACTTGACACAATACAGTAGTTCTACGTTCTATCTCTAAGGTTTGTTTCCTCTTGATGTAGCCTTAAGCAGATACTGGTGAATGACACATTCAATGAAAGGCGTGGTTAGGCGGCCAAAACACTAGAGTCTCCTGAAATCTCAACATAAATTTTGCTTCCGACCTTCATGATACTTTCAAGTAATGAGCAGTGCACGAATCAAACTTGGATGCCCACGTTTCGTTCTCCTAGGTTGAAGCATTCGTTTGCAGTAACAGTTTGAATTTTTAGGTTTCACTCTGTTTTCTCCTATATTGACAGATGCGTTCGAACTCTAAATCAAACACGATTTGTGCTAGCATCTTGAAACTTGACACAATACATTAGTTCTACGTTCTATCTCTAAGGTTTGTTTCCTCTTGATGTAGCCTAAAGCAGGGACTGGCGAATAACACGCATATTGAAGGGGTTGCCAAACTTCCAAAACACTAGAGTCTCCTGAAATCTCAACATATATTTTTTCATCCAATCTTCATGATACTTTCAAGTAATGATCAGTACACCAATCCCACTTGGATGCTCAAGTTTCGTTCTTTTACGTTGAAGAATTCGTTTGCAGTAACAGTTTGAAGTTTTAGGTTTCACTCTGTTTTCTCCTATATTGACAGATGCAGTTAGAACTCTAAATCAAACACGGTTTGTGCTAGCTTCTTGAAACTTGACACAATACAGTAGTTCTACGTTCTATCTCTAAGGTTTGTTTCCTCTTGATGTAGCCTTAAGCAGATACCGGTGAATGACACATTCAAGGAAAGGCGTGGTTAGGCGGCCAGAACACTAGAGTCTCCTGAAATCTCAACATAAATTTTTGCTTCCGACCTTCATGATACTTTCAAGTAATGAGCAGTGCACCAATCAAACTCGGATGCCCACGTTTCGTTCTCCTAGGTTGAAGCATTCGTTTGCAGTAACAGTTTGAATTTTAAGTTTCACTCTGTTTTCTCCTATATTGACAGATGCGTTCGAACTCTAAATCAAACACGATTTGTGCTAGCTTCTTGAAACTTGACACAATACATTAGTTCTACGTTCTATCTCTAAGGTTTGTTTCCTCTTGATGTAGCCTAAAGCAGGGACTGGCGAATAACACTCATATTGAAGGGGTTGCCAAACTTCCAAAACACTAGAGTCTCCTGAAATCTCAACATATATTTTTTCATCCAATCTTCATGATACCTTCAAGTAATGATCAGTACACCAATCCCACTTGGATGCTCAAGTTTCGTTCTTTTACGTTGAAGCATTCGTTTGCAGTAACAGTTTGAGGTTTTAGGTTTCACTCTGTTTTCTCCTATATTGACAGATGCGTTCGAACTCTAAATCAAACACGATTTGTGCTAGCTTCTTGAAACTTGACACAATACATTAGTTCTACGTTCTATCTCTAAGGTTTGTTTCCTCTTGATGTAGCCTTAAGCAGATACTGGTGAATGACACATTCAATGAAAGGCGTTGTTAGGCGGCCAAAACACTAGAGTCTCCTGAAATCTCAACATAAATTTTTGCTTCCGACCTTCATGATACTTTCAAGTAATGAGCAGTACACCAATCAAACTTGGATGCCCACGTTTCGTTCTCCTAGGTTGAAGCAATCGTTTGCAGTAACAGTTTGAATTTTTAGGTTTCACTCTGTTTTCTCCTATATTGACATTTGCGTTCGAACTCTAAATCAAACACGATTTGTGCTAGCTTCTTGAAACTTGACACAATACATTAGTTCTACGTTCTATCTCTAAGGTTTGTTTCCTCTTGATGTAGCTTAAAGCAGGGACTGGCGAATAACACTCATATTGAAGGGGTTGCCAAACTTCCAAAACACTAGAGTCTCCTGAAATCTCAACATATATTTTTTCATCCAATCTTCATGATACTTTCAAGTAATGATCAGTACACCAATCCCACTTGGATGCTCAAGTTTCGTTCTTTTACGTTGAAGCATTCGTTTGCAGTAACAGTTTGAAGTTTTAGGTTTCACTCTGTTTTCTCCTATATTGACAGATGCAGTTAGAACTCTAAATCAAACACGGTTTGTGCTAGCTTCTTGAAACTTGACACAATACAGTAGTTCTACGTTCTATCTCTAAGGTTTGTTTCCTCTTGATGTAGCCTTAAGCAGATACTGGTGAATGACACATTCAATGAAAGGCGTGGTTAGGCGGCCAAAACACTAGAGTCTCCTGAAATCTCAACATAAATTTTGCTTCCGACCATCATGATACTTTCAACTAATGAGCAGTGCACGAATCAAACTTGGATGCCCACGTTTCGTTCTCCTAGGTTGAAGCATTCGTTTGCAGTAACAGTTTGAATTTTTAGGTTTCACTCTGTTTTCTCCTATATTGACAGATGCGTTCGAACTCTAAATCAAACACGATTTGTGCTAGCTTCTTGAAACTTGACACAATACATTAGTTCTACGTTCTATCTCTAAGGTTTGTTTCCTCTTGATGTAGCCTAAAGCAGGGACTGGCGAATAACACTCATATTGAAGGGGTTGCCAAACTTCCAAAACACTAGAGTCTCCTGAAATCTCAACATATATTTTTTCATCCAATCTTCATGATACTTTCAAGTAATGATCAGTACACCAATCCCACTTGGATGCTCAAGTTTCGTTCTTTTACGTTGAAGCATTCGTTTGCAGTAACAGTTTGAAGTGTTAGGTTTCACTCTGTTTTCTCCTGTATTGACAATGCAGTTAGAACTCTAAATCAAACACGGTTTGTGCTAGCTTCTTGAAACTTGACACAATACAGTAGTTTTACGTTCTATCTCTAAGGTTTGTTTCCTCTTGATGTAGCCTTAAGCAGATACTGGTGAATGACACATTCAAGGAAAGGCGTGGTTAGGCGGCCAGAACACTAGAGTCTCCTGAAATCTCAACATAAATTTTTGCTTCCGACCTTCATGATACTTTCAAGTAATGAGCAGTGCACCAATCAAACTTGGATGCCCACGTTTCGTTCTCCTAGGTTGAAGCATTCGTTTGCAGTAAGAGTTTGAATTTTTAGGTTTCACTCTGTTTTCTCCTATATTGACAGATGCGTTCGAACTCTAAATCAAACACGATTTGTGCTAGCTTCTTGAAACTTGACACAATACATTAGTTCTACGTTCTATCTCTAAGGTTTGTTTCCTCTTGATGTAGCCTAAAGCAGGGACTGGCGAATAACACTCATATTGAATGGGTTGCCAAACTTCCAAAACACTAGAGTCTCCTGAAATCTCAACATATATTTTTTCATCCAATCTTCATGATACTTTCAAGTAATGATCAGTACACCAATCCCACTTGGATGCTCAAGTTTCGTTCTTTTACGTTGAAGCATTCGTTTGCAGTAACAGTTTGAAGTTTTAGGTTTCACTCTGTTTTCTCCTATATTGACAGATGCAGTTAGAACTCTAAATCAAACACGGTTTGTGCTAGCTTCTTGAAACTTGACACAATACAGTAGTTCTACGTTCTATCTCTAAGGTTTCTTTCCTCTTGATGTAGCCTTAAGCAGATACTGGTGAATGACACATTCAATGAAAGGCGTGGTTAGGCTGCCAAAACACTAGAGTCTCCTGAAATCTCAACATAAATTTTGCTTCCGACCTTCATGATACTTTCAAGTAATGAGCAGTGCACCAATCAAACTTGGATGCCCACGTTTCGTTCTCCTAGGTTGAAGCATTCGTTTGCAGTAACAGTTTGAATTTTTAGGTTTCACTCTGTTTTCTCCTATATTGACAGATGCGTTCGAACTCTAAATCCAACACGATTTGTGCTAGCTTCTTGAAACTTGACACAATACATTAGTTCTACGTTCTATCTCTAAGGTTTGTTTCCTCTTGATGTAGCCTAAAGCAGGGACTGGCGAATAACACTCATATTGAAGGGGTTGCCAAACTTCCAAAACACTAGAGTCTCCTGAAATCTCAACATATATTTTTTCATCCAATCTTCATGATACTTTCAAGTAATGATCAGTACTCAATCCCACTTGGATGCTCAAGTTTCGTTCTTTTACGTTGAAGCATTCGTTTGCAGTAACAGTTTGAAGTTTTAGGTTTCACTCTGTTTTCTCCTATATTGACAGATGCAGTTAGAACTCTAAATCAAACACGGTTTGTGCTAGCTTCTTGAAACTTGACACAATACAGTAATTCTACGTTCTATCTCTAAGGTTTGTTTCCTCTTGATGTAGCCTTAAGCAGATACTGGTGAATGACACATTCATTGAAAGGCATGGTTAGGCTGCCAAAACACTAGAGTCTCCTGAAATCTCAACATATATTTTGCTTCCGACCTTCATGATACTTTCAAGTAATGAGCAGTGCACCAATCAAACTTGGATGCCCACGTTTCGTTCTCCTAGGTTGAAGCATTCGTTTGCAGTAACAGTTTGAATTTTTAGGTTTCACTCTGTTTTCTCCTATATTGACAGATGCGTTCGAACTCTAAATCAAACACGATTTGTGCTAGCTTCTTGAAACTTGACACAATACATTAGTTCTACGTTCTATCTCTAAGGTTTGTTTCCTCTTGATGTAGCCTAAAGCAGGGACTGGCGAATAACACTCATATTGAAGGGGTTGCCAAAATTCGAAAACACTAGAGTCTCCTGAAATCTCAACATATATTTTTTCATCCAATCTTCATGATACTTTCAAGTAATGATCAGTACACCAATCCCACTTGGATGCTCAAGTTTCGTTCTTTTACGTTGAAGCATTCGTTTGCAGTAACAGTTTGAAGTTTTAGGTTTCACTCTGTTTTCTCCTATATTGACAGATGCAGTTAGAACTCTAAATCAAACACGGTTTGTGCTAGCTTCTTGAAACTTGACACAATACAGTAGTTCTACGTTCTATCTCTAAGGTTTGTTTCCTCTTGATGTAGCCTTAAGCAGATACTGGTGAATGACACATTCAATGAAAGGCGTTGTTAGGCGGCCAAAACACTAGAATCTCCTGAAATCTCAACATAAATTTTTGCTTCCGACCTTCATGATACTTTCAAGTAATGAGCAGTACACCAATCAAACTTGGATGCCCACGTTTCGTTCTCCTAGGTTGAAGCAATCGTTTGCAGTAACAGTTTGAATTTTTAGGTTTCACTCTGTTTTCTCCTATATTGACAGATGCGTTCGAACTCTAAATCAAACACGATTTGTGCTAGCTTCTTGAAACTTGACACAATACATTAGTTCTACGTTCTATCTCTAAGGTTTGTTTCCTCTTGATGTAGCCTAAAGCAGGGACTGGCGAATAACACTCATATTGAAGGGGTTGCCAAACTTCGAAAACACTAGAGTCTCCTGAAATCTCAACATATATTTTTTCATCCAATCTTCATGATACTTTCAAGTAATGATCAGTACACCAATCCCACTTGGATGCTCAAGTTTCGTTCTTTTACGTTGAAGCATTCGTTTGCAGTAACAGTTTGAAGTTTTAGGTTTCACTCTGTTTTCTCCTATATTGACAGATGCAGTTAGAACTCTAAATCAAACACGGTTTGTGCTAGCTTCTTGAAACTTCACACAATACAGTAGTTCTACGTTCTATCTCTAAGGTTTGTTTCCTCTTGATGTAGCCTTAAGCAGATACTGGTGAATGACACATTCAATGAAAGGCGTTGTTAGGCGGCCAAAACACTAGAGTCCCCTGAAATCTCAACATAAATTTTTGCTTCCGACCTTCATGATACTTTCAAGTAATGAGCAGTACACCAATCAAAATTGGATGCCCACGTTTCGTTCTCCTAGGTTGAAGCAATCATTTGCAGTAACAGTTTGAATTTTTAGGTTTCACTCTGTTTTCTCCTATATTGACAGATGCGTTCGAACTCTAAATCAAACACGATTTGTGCTAGCTTCTTGAAACTTGACACAATACATTAGTTCTACGTTCTATCTCTAAGGTTTGTTTCCTCTTGATGTAGCCTAAAGCAGGGACTGGCGAATAACACTCATATTGAAGGGGTTGCCAAACTTCCAAAACACTAGAGTCTCCTGAAATCTCAACATATATTTTTTCATCCAATCTTCATGATACTTTCAAGTAATGATCAGTACACCAATCCAACTTGGATGCTCAAGTTTCGTTCTTTTACGTTGAAGCATTCGTTTGCAGTAACAGTTTGAAGTTTTAGGTTTCACTCTGTTTTCTCCTATATTGACAGATGCAGTTAGAACTCTAAATCAAACACGGTTTGTGCTAGCTTCTTGAAACTTGACACAATACAGTAGTTCTACGTTCTATCTCTAAGGTTTGTTTCCTCTTGATGTAGCCTTAAGCAGATACTGGTGAATGACACATTCAATGAAAGGCGTTGTTAGGCGGCCAAAACACTAGAGTCTCCTGAAATCTCAACATAAATTTTTGCTTCCGACCTTCATGATACTTTCAAGTAATGAGCAGTACACCAATCAAACTTGGATGCCCACGTTTCGTTCTCCTAGGTTGAAGCAATCGTTTGCAGTAACAGTTTGAATTTTTAGGTTTCACTCTGTTTTCTCCTATATTGACAGATGCGTTCGAACTCTAAATCAAACACGATTTGTGCTAGCTTCTTGAAACTTGACACAATACATTAGTTCTACGTTCTATCTCTAAGGTTTGTTTCCTCTTGATGTAGCCTAAAGCAGGGACTGGCGAATAACACTCATATTGAAGGGGTTGCCAAACTTCCAAAACACTAGAGTCTCCTGAAATCTCAACATATATTTTTTCATCCAATCTTCATGATACTTTCAAGTAATGATCAGTACACCAATCCCACTTGGATGCTCAAGTTTCGTTCTTTTACGTTGAAGCATTCGTTTGCAGTAACAGTTTGAAGTTTTAGGTTTCACTCTGTTTTCTCCTATATTGACAGATGCAGTTAGAACTCTAAATCAAACACGGTTTGTGCTAGCTTCTTGAAACTTGACACAATACAGTAGTTCTACATTCTATCTCTAAGGTTTGTTTCCTCTTGATGTAGCCTTAAGCAGATACTGGTGAATGACACATTCAATAAAGAGCGTGGTTAGGCTGCCAAAACACTAGAGTCTCCTGAAATCTCAACATAAATTTTGCTTCCGACCTTCATGATACTTTCAAGTAATGAGCAGTGCACCAATCAAACTTGGATGCCCACGTTTCGTTCTCCTAGGTTGAAGCATTCGTTTGCAGTAACAGTTTGAATTTTTAGCTTTCACTCTGTTTTCTCCTATATTGACAGATGCGTTCGAACTCTAAATCAAACACGATTTGTGCTAGCTTCTTGAAACTTGACACAATACATTAGTTCTACGTTCTATCTCTAAGGTTTGTTTCCTCTTGATGTAGCCTAAAGCAGGGACTGGCGAATAACACTCATATTGAAGGGGTTGCCAAACTTCCAAAACACTAGAGTCTCCTGAAATCTCAACATATATTTTTTCATCCAATCTTCATGATACTTTCAAGTAATGATCAGTACACCAATCCCACTTGGATGCTCAAGTTTCGTTCTTTTACGTTGAAGCATTCGTTTGCAGTAACAGTTTGAAGTTTTAGGTTTCACTCTGTTTTCTCCTATATTGACAGATGCAGTTAGAACTCTAAATCAAACACGGTTTGTGCTAGCTTCTTGAAACTTGACACAATACAGTAGTTCTACGTTCTATCTCTAAGGTTTCTTTCCTCTTGATGTAGCCTTAAGCAGATACTGGTGAATGACACATTCAATGAAAGGCGTGGTTAGGCTGCCAAAACACTAGAGTCTCCTGAAATCTCAACATAAATTTTGCTTCCGACCTTCATGATACTTTCAAGTAATGAGCAGTGCACCAATCAAACTTGGATGCCCACGTTTCGTTCTCCTAGGTTGAAGCATTCGTTTGCAGCAACAGTTTGAATTTTTAGGTTTCACTCTGTTTTCTCCTATATTGACAGATGCGTTCGAACTCTAAATCAAACACGATTTGTGCTAGCTTCTTGAAACTTGACACAATACATTAGTTCTACGTTCTATCTCTAAGGTTTGTTTCCTCTTGATGTAGCCTAAAGCAGGGACTGGCGAATAACACTCATATTGAAGGGGTTGCCAAACTTCGAAAACACTAGGGTCTCCTGAAATCTCAACATATATTTTTTCATCCAATCTTCATGATACTTTCAAGTAATGATCAGTACACCAATCCAACTTGGATGCTCAAGTTTCGTTCTTTTACGTTGAAGCATTCGTTTGCAGTAAGAGTTTGAAGTTTTAGGTTTCACTCTGTTTTCTCCTATATTGACAGATGCAGTTAGAACTCTAAATCAAACACGGTTTGTGCTAGCTTCTTGAAACTTGACACAATACAGTAGTTCTACGTTCTATCTCTAAGGTTTGTTTCCTCTTGATGTAGCCTTAAGCAGATACTGGTGAATGACACATTCAATGAAAGGCGTTGTTAGGCGGCCAAAACACTAGAGTCTCCTGAAATCTCAACATAAATTTTTGCTTCCGACCTTCATGATACTTTCAAGTAATGAGCAGTACACCAATCAAAGTTGGATGCCCACGTTTCGTTCTCCTAGGTTGAAGCAATCGTTTGCAGTAACAGTTTGAATTTTTAGGTTTCACTCTGTTTTCTCCTATATTGACAGATGCGTTCGAACTCTAAATCAAACACGATTTGTGCTAGCTTCTTGAAACTTGACACAATACATTAGTTCTACGTTCTATCTCTAAGGTTTGTTTCCTCTTGATGTAGCCTAAAGCAGGGACTGGCGAATAACACTCATATTGAAGGGGTTGCCAAACTTCCAAAACACTAGAGTCTCCTGAAATCTCAACATATATTTTTTCATCCAATCTTCATGATACTTTCAAATAATGATCAGTACACCAATCCCACTTGGATGCTCAAGTTTCGTTCTTTTACGTTGAAGCATTCGTTTGCAGTAACAGTTTGAAGTTTTAGGTTTCACTCTGTTTTCTCCTACATTGACAGATGCAGTTAGAACTCTAAATCAAACACGGTTTGTGCTAGCTTCTTGAAACTTGACACAATACAGTAGTTCTACGTTCTATCTCTAAGGTTTGTTTCCTCTTGATGTAGCCTTAAGCAGATACTGGTGAATGACACATTCAATGAAAGGCGTTGTTAGGCGGCCAGAACACTAGAGTCTCCTGAAATCTCAACATAAATTTTTGTTTCCGACCTTCTTGATACTTTCAAGTAATGAGCCGTGCACCAATCAAACTTGGATGCCCACGTTTCGTTCTCCTAGGTTGAAGCATTCGTTTGCAGTAACAGTTTGAATTTTTAGGTTTCACTCTGTTTTCTCCTATATTGACAGATGCGTTCGAACTCTAAATCAAACACGATTTGTGCTAGCTTCTTGAAACTTGACACAATACATTACTTCTACGTTCTATCTCTAAGGTTTGTTTCCTCTTGATGTAGCCTAAAGCAGGGACTGGCGAATCACACTCATATTGAAGGGGTTGCCAAACTTCCAAACACTAGAGTCTCCTGAAAACTCAACATATATTTTTTCATCCAATCTTCATGATACTTTCAAGTAATGATCAGTACACCAATCCCACTTGGATGCTCAAGTTTCGTTCTTTTACGTTGAAGCATTCGTTTGCAGTAACAGTTTGAAGTTTTAGGTTTCACTCTGTTTTCTCCTATATTGACAGATGCAGTTAGAACTCTAAATCAAACACGGTTTGTGCTAGCTTCTTGAAACTTGACACAATACAGTAGTTCTACATTCTATCTCTAAGGTTTGTTTCCTCTTGATGTAGCCTTAAGCAGATACTGGTGAATGACACATTCAATGAAAGGCGTGGTTAGGCTGCCAAAACACTAGAGTCTCCTGAAATCTCAACATAAATTTTGCTTCCGACCTTCATGATACTTTCAAGTAATGAGCAGTGCACCAATCAAACTTGGATGCCCACGTTTCGTTCTCCTAGGTTGAAGCATTCGTTTGCAGTAACAGTTTGAATTTTTAGGTTTCACTCTGTTTTCTCCTATATTGACAGATGCGTTCGAACTCTAAATCAAGCACGATTTGTGCTAGCTTCTTGAAACTTGACACAATACATTAGTTCTACGTTCTATCTCTAAGGTTTGTTTCCTCTTGATGTAGCCTAAAGCAGGGAATGGCGAATAACACTCATATTGAAGGGGTTGCCAAACTTCGAAAACACTAGAGTCTCCTGAAATCTCAACATATATTTTTTCATCCAATCTTCATGACACTTTCAAGTAATGATCAGTACACCAATCCCACTTGGATGCTCAAGTTTCGTTCTTTTACGTTGAAGCATTCGTTTGCAGTAACAGTTTGAAGTTTTAGGTTTCACTCTGTTTTCTCCTATATTGACAGATGCAGTTAGAACTCTAAATCAAACACGGTTTGTGCTAGCTTCTTGAAACTTGACACAATACAGTAGTTCTACGTTCTATCTCTAAGGTTTGTTTCCTCTTGATGTAGCCTTAAGCAGATACTGGTGAATGACACATTCAATGAAAGGCGTTGTTAGGCTGCCAAAACACTAGAGTCTCCTGAAATCTCAACATAAATTTTGCTTCCGACCTTCATGATACTTTCAAATAATGAGCAGTGCACCAATCAAACTTGGATGCCCACGTTTCGTTCTCCTAGGTTGAAGCATTCGTTTGCAGTAACAGTTTGAATTTTTAGGTTTCACTCTGTTTTCTCCTATATTGACAGATGCGTTCGAACTCTAAATCAAACACGATTTGTGCTAGCTTCTTGAAACTTGACACAATACATTAGTTCTACGTTCTATCTCTAAGGTTTGTTTCCTCTTGATGTAGCCTAAAGCAGGGACTGGCGAATAACACTCATATTGAAGGGGTTGCCAAACTTCCAAAACACTAGAGTCTCCTGAAATCTCAACATATATTTTTTCATCCAATCTTCATGATACTTTCAAGTAATGATCAGTACACCAATCCCACTTGGATGCTCAAGTTTCGTTCTTTTACGTTGAAGCATTCGTTTGCAGTAACAGTTTGAAATTTTAGGTTTCACTCTGTTTTCTCCTATATTGACAGATGCAGTTAGAACTCTAAATCAAACACGGTTTGTGCTAGCTTCTTGAAACTTGACACAATACAGTAGTTCTACGTTCTATCTCTAAGGTTTCTTTCCTCTTGATGTAGCCTTAAGCAGATACTGGTGAATGACACATTCAATGAAAGGCATGGTTAGGCTGCCAAAACACTAGAGTCTCCTGAAATCTCAACATAAATTTTGCTTCCGACCTTCATGATACTTTCAAGTAATGAGCAGTGCACCAATCAAACTTGGATGCCCTCGTTTCGTTCTCCTAGGTTGAAGCATTCGTTTGCAGTAACAGTTTGAATTTTTAGGTTTCACTCTGTTTTCTCCAATATTGACAGATGCGTTTTCGAACTCTAAATCAAACACGATTTTGTGCTAGCTTCTTGAAACTTGACACAATACATTAGTTCTACGTTCTATCTCTAAGGTTTGTTTCCTCTTGATGTAGCCTAAAGCAGGACTGGCGAATAACACTCATATTGAAGGGGTTGCCAAACTTCGAAAACACTAGAGTCTCCTGAAATCTCAACATATATTTTTTCATCCAATCTTCATGATACTTTCAAGTAATGATCAGTACACCAATCCCACTTGGATGCTCAAGTTTCGTTCTTTTACGTTGAAGCATTCGTTTGCAGTAACAGTTTGAAGTTTTAGGTTTCACTCTGTTTTCTCCTATATTGACAGATGCAGTTAGAACTCTAAATCAAACACGGTTTGTGCTAGCTTCTTGAACTTGACACAATACAGTAGTTCTACGTTCTATCTCTAAGGTTTGTTTCCTCTTGATGTAGCCTTAAGCAGATACTGGTGAATGACACATTCAATGAAAGGCGTTGTTAGGCGGCCAAAACACTAGAGTCTCCTGAAATCTCAACATAAATTTTTGCTTCTGACCTTCATGATACTTTCAAGTATGAGCAGTACACCAATCAAACTTGGATGCCCACGTTTCGTTCTCCTAGGTTGAAGCAATCGTTTGCAGTAACAGTTTGAATTTTAGGTTTCACTCTGTTTTCTCCTATATTGACAGATGCGTTCGAACTCTAAATCAAACACGATTTGTGCTAGCTTCTTGAAACTTGACACAATACATTAGTTCTACGTTCTATCTCTAAGGTTTGTTTCCTCTTGATGTAGCCTAAAGCAGGGACTGGCGAATAACACTCATATTGAAGGGGTTGCCAAACTTCGAAAACACTAGAGTCTCCTGAAATCTCAACATATATTTTTTCATCAATCTTCATGATACTTTCAAGTAATGATCAGTACACCAATCCCACTTGGATGCTCAAGTTTCGTTCTTTTACGTTGAAGCATTCGTTTGCAGTAACAGTTTGAAGTTTTAGGTTTCACTCTGTTTTCTCCTATATTGACAGATGCAGTTAGAACTCTAAATCAAACACGGTTTGTGCTAGCTTCTTGAAACTTGACACAATACAGTAGTTCTACGTTCTATCTCTAAGGTTTGTTTCCTCTTGATGTAGCCTTAAGCAGATACTGGTGAATGACACATTCAATGAAAGGCTTTGTTAGGCGGCCAAAACACTAGAGTCTCCTGAAATCTCAACATAAATTTTTGCTTCCGACCTTCATGATACTTTCAAGTAATGAGCAGTACACCAATCAAACTTGGATGCCCACGTTTCGTTCTCCTAGGTTGAAGCAATCGTTGCAGTAACAGTTTGAATTTTTAGGTTTCACTCTGTTTTCTCCTATATTGACAGATGCGTTCGAACTCTAAATCAAACACGATTTGTGCTAGCTTCTTGAAACTTGACACAATACATTAGTTCTACGTTCTATCTCTAAGGTTTGTTTCCTCTTGATGTAGCCTAAAGCAGGGACTGGCGAATAACACTCATATTGAAGGGGTTGCCACACTTCCAAAACACTAGAGTCTCCTGAAATCTCAACATATATTTTTTCATCCAATCTTCATGATACTTTCAAGTAATGATCAGTACACCAATCCCACTTGGATGCTCAAGTTTCGTTCTTTTTACGTTGAAGCATTCGTTTGCAGTAACAGTTTGAAGTTTTAGGTTTCACTCTGTTTTCTCCTATATTGACAGATGCAGTTAGAACTCTAAATCAAACACGGTTTGTGCTAGCTTCTTGAAACTTGACACAATACAGTAGTTCTACATTCTATCTCTAAGGTTTGTTTCCTCTTGATGTAGCCTTAAGCAGATACTGGTGAATGACACATTCAATAAAAAGCGTGGTTAGGCTGCCAAAACACTAGAGTCTCCTGAAATCTCAACATAAATTTTGCTTCCGACATTCATGATACTTTCAAGTAATGAGCAGTGCACCAATCAAACTTGGATGCCACGTTTCGTTCTCCTAGGTTGAAGCATTCGTTTGCAGTAACAGTTTGAATTTTTAGCTTTCACTCTGTTTTCTCCTATATTGACAGATGCGTTCGAACTCTAAATCAAACACGATTTGTGCTAGCTTCTTGAAACTTGACACAATACATTAGTTCTACGTTCTATCTCTAAGGTTTGTTTCCTCTTGATGTAGCCTAAAGCAGGGACTGGCGAATAACACTCATATTGAAGGGGTTGCCAAAGGTTCCAAAACACTAGAGTCTCCTGAAATCTCAACATATATTTTTTCATCCAATCTTCATGATACTTTCAAGTAATGATCAGTACACCAATCCCACTTGGATGCTCAAGTTTCGTTCTTTTACGTTGAAGCATTCGTTTGCAGTAACAGTTTGAAGTTTTAGGTTTCACTCTGTTTTCTCCTATATTGACAGATGCAGTTAGAACTCTAAATCAAACACGGTTTGTGCTAGCTTCTTGAAACTTGACACAATACAGTAGTTCTACGTTCTATCTCTAAGGTTTCTTTCCTCTTGATGTAGCCTTAAGCAGATACTGGTGAATGACACATTCAATGAAAGGCGTGGTTAGGCTGCCAAAACACTAGAGTCTCCTGAAATCTCAACATAAATTTTGCTTCCGACCTTCATGATACTTTCAAGTAATGAGCAGTGCACCAATCAAACTTGGATGCCCACGTTTTCGTTCTCCTAGGTTGAAGCATTCGTTTGCAGCAACAGTTTTGAATTTTTAGGTTTCACTCTGTTTTCTCCTATATTGACAGATGCGTTCGAACTCTAAATCAACACGATTTGTGCTAGCTTCTTGAAACTTGACACAATACATTAGTTCTACGTTCTATCTCTAAGGTTTTGTTTCCTCTTGATGTAGCCTAAAGCAGGGACTGGCTAATAACACTCATATTGAAGGGGTTGCCAAACTTCGAAAACACTAGGGTCTCCTGAAATCTCAACATATATTTTTCATCCAATCTTCATGATACTTTCAATAATGATCAGTACACCAATCCAACTTGGATGCTCAAGTTTCGTTCTTTTACGTTGAAGCATTCGTTTGCAGTAAGAGTTTGAAGTTTTAGGTTTCACTCTGTTTTCTCCTATATTGACAGATGCAGTTAGAACTCTAAATCAAACACGGTTTGTGCTAGCTTCTTGAAACTTGACACATACAGTAGTTCTACGTTCTATCTCTAAGGTTTGTTTCCTCTTGATGTAGCCTTAAGCAGATACTGGTGAATGACACATTCAATGAAAGGCGTTGTTAGGCGGCCAAAACACTAGAGTCTCCTGAAATCTCAACATAAATTTTTGCTTCCGACCTTCATGATACTTTCAAGTAATGAGCAGTACACCAATCAAAGTTGGATGCCCACGTTTCGTTCTCCTAGGTTGAAGCAATCGTTTGCCAGTAACAGTTTGAATTTTTAGGTTTCACTCTGTTTTCTCCTATATTGACAGATGCGTTCGAACTCTAAACTCAAACACGATTTGTGCTAGCTTCTTGAAACTGACACAATACATTAGTTCTACGTTCTATCTCTAAGGTTTGTTTCCTCTTGATGTAGCCTAAAGCAGGGACTGGCGAATAACACTCATATTGAAGGGTTGCCAAACTTCCAAAACACTAGAGTCTCTGGAAATCTCTAACATATATTTTTTCATCCAATCTTCATGATACTTTCAAATAATGATCAGTACACCAATCCCACTTGGATGCTCAAGTTTCGTTCTTTTACGTTGAAGCATTCGTTTGCAGTAACAGTTTGAAGTTTTAGGTTTTCACTCTGTTTTCTCCTACATTGACAGATGCAGTTAGAACTCTAAATCAAACACGGTTTGTGCTAGCTTCTTGAAACTTGACACAATACAGTAGTTCTACGTTCTATCTCTAAGGTTTGTTTCCTCTTGATGTAGCCTTAAGCAGATACTGGTGAATGACACATTCAATGAAGGCGTTTGTTAGGCGGCCAGAACACTAGAGTCTCCTGAAATCTCAACATAAATTTTTGTTTCCGACCTTCTTGATACTTTCAAGTAATGAGCCGTGCACCAATCAAACTTGGATGCCCACGTTTCGTTCTCCTAGGTTGAAGCATTCGTTTGCAGTAACAGTTTGAATTTTTAGGTTTCACTCTGTTTTCTCCTATATTGACAGATGCGTTCGAACTCTAAATCAAACACGATTTGTGCTAGCTTCTTGAAACTTGACACAATACATTACTTCTACGTTCTATCTCTAAGGTGTGTTTCCTCTTGATGTAGCCTAAAGCAGGGACTGGCGAATCACACTCATATTGAAGGGGTTGCCAAACTTCCAAACACTAGAGTTCCTGAAAACTCAACATATATTTTTTCATCCAATCTTCATGATACTTTCAAGTAATGATCAGTACACCAATCCCACTTGGATGCTCAAGTTTCGTTCTTTTACGTTGAAGCATTCGTTTGCAGTAACAGTTGAAGTTTTAGGTTTCACTCTGTTTTCTCCTATATTGACAGATGCAGTTAGAACTCTAAATCAAACACGGTTTGTGCTAGCTTCTTGAAACTTGACACAATACAGTAGTTCTACATTCTATCTCTAAGGTTTGTTTCCTCTTGATGTAGCCTTAAGCAGATACTGGTGAATGACACATTCAATGAAAGGCGTGGTTAGGCTGCCAAAACACTAGAGTCTCCTGAAATCTCAACATAAATTTTGCTTCCGACCTTCATGATACTTTCAAGTAATGAGCAGTGCACCAATCAAACTTGGATGCCCACGTTTCGTTCTCCTAGGTTGAAGCATTCGTTTGCAGTAACAGTTTGAATTTTTAGGTTTCACTCTGTTTTCTCCTATATTGACAGATGCGTTCGAACTCTAAATCAAGCACGATTTGTGCTAGCTTCTTGAAACTTGACACAATACATTAGTTTCTACGTTCTATCTCTAAGGTTTGTTTCCTCTTGATGTAGCCTAAAGCAGGGAATGGCGAATAACACTCATATTGAAGGGGTTGCCAAACTTCCAAAACACTAGAGTCTCCTGAAATCTCAACATATATTTTTTCATCCAATCTTCATGACACTTTCAAGTAATGATCAGTACACCAATCCCACTTGGATGCTCAAGTTCGTTCTTTTACGTGAAGCATTCGTTTGCAGTAACAGTTTGAAGTTTTAGGTTCACTCTGTTTCTCCTATATTGACAGATGCAGTTAGAACTCTAAATCAAAACACGGTTTGTGCTAGCTTCTTGAAACTTGACACAATACAGTAGTTCTACGTTCTATCTCTAAGGTTTGTTTCCTCTTGATGTAGCCTTAAGCAGATACTGGTGAATGACACATTCAATGAAAGGCGTTGTTAGGCTGCCAAAACACTAGAGTCTCCTGAAATCTCAACATAAATTTTGCTTCCGACCTTCATGATATCTTTCAAATAATGAGCAGTGCACCAATCAAACTTGGATGCCCACGTTCGTTCTCCTAGGTTGAAGCATTCGTTTGCAGTAACAGTTTGAAATTTTTAGGTTTCACTCTGTTTTCTCCTATATTGACAGATGCGTTCGAACTCTTAAATCAAACACGATTTGTGCTAGCTTCTGAAACTTGACACAATACATTAGTTCTACGTTCTATCTCTAAGGTTTGTTTCCTCTTGATGTAGCCTAAAGCAGGGACTGGCGAATAACACTCATATTGAAGGGGTTGCCAAACTTCCAAAACACTAGAGTCTCCTGAAATCTCAACATATATTTTTTCATCCAATCTTCATGATACTTTCAAGTATGATCAGTACACCAATCCCACTTGGATGCTCAAGTTTCGTTCTTTTACGTTGAAGCATTCGTTTGCAGTAACAGTTTGAAAATTTAGGTTTCACTCTGTTTTCTCCTATATGACAGAAGCAGTTAGAACTCTAAAATCAAACACGGTTTGTGCTAGCTTCTTGAAACTTGACACAATACAGTAGTTCTACGTTCTATCTCTAAGGTTTCTTTCCTCTTGATGTAGCCTTAAGCAGATACTGGTGAATGACACATTCAATGAAAGGCATGGTGAGGCTGCCAAAACACTAGAGTCTCCTGAAATCTAAACATAAATTTTGCTTCCGACCCTTCATGATACTTTCAAGTAATGAGCAGTGCACCAATCAAACTTGGACTGCCCACGTTTCGTTCTCCTAGGTTGAAGCATTCGTTGCAGCAACAGTTTGAATTTTAAGGTTTCACTCTGTTTTCTCCTATATTGACAGATGCGTTCGAACTCTAAATCAAAACACGATTTGTGCTAGCTTCTTGAAACTTGACACAATACATTAGTTCTACGTTCTATCTCTAAGGTTTGTTTCCTCTTGATGTAGCCTAAAGCAGGGACTGGCGAATAACACTCATATTGAAGGGGTTGCCAAACTTCCATAACACTAGAGTCTCCTGAAATCTCAACATATATTTTTTCATCCAATCTTCATGATACTTTCAAGTAATGATCAGTACACCAATCCCACTTGGATGCTCAAGTTTCGTTCTTTACGTTGAAGCATTCGTTTGCAGTAACAGTTTGAAGTTTTAGGTTTCACTCTGTTTTCTCCTATATTGACAGATGCAGTTAGAACTCTAAATCAAACACGGTTTGTGCTAGCTTCTTGAAACTTGACACAATACAGTAGTTCTACGTTCTGTCTCTAAGGTTTGTTTCCTCTTGATGTAGCCTTAAGCAGATACTGGTGAATGACACATTCAAAAAGGCGTTGTTAGGCGGCCAAAACACTAGAGTCTCCTGAAATCTCAACATAAATTTTTGCTTCCCACCTTCATGATACTTTTCAAGTAATGAGCAGTACACCAATCAAACTTGGATGCCCATGTTTCGTTCTCCTAGGTTGAAGCAATCGTTTGCAGTAACAGTTTGAATTTTTAGGTTTCACTCTGTTTTCTCCTATATTGACAGATGCGTTCGAACTCTAAAATCAAACACGATTTGTGCTAGCTTCTTGAACTTGACACAATACATTAGTTCTACGTTCTATCTCTAAGGTTTGTTTCCTCTTGATGTAGCCTAAAGCAGGGACTGGCGAATAACACTCATATTGAAGGGGTTGCCAAACTTCGAAAACACTAGAGTCTCCTGAAATCTCAACATATATTTTTTCATCCAATCTTCATGATACTTTTCAAGTAATGATCAGTACACCAATCCAACTTGGATGCTCAAGTTTCGTTCTTTTACGTTGAAGCATTCGTTTGCAGTAACAGTTTGAAGTTTTAGGTTTCCTCTGTTTTCTCCTATATTGACTGATGCAGTTAGAACTCTAAATCAAACACGGTTGTGCTAGCTTCTTGAACTTGACACAATACAGTAGTTCTACGTTCTCATCTCTAAGGTTTGTTTCCTCTTGATGTAGCCTTAAGCAGATACTGGTGAATGACACATTCAATGATAAGGCGTTGTTAGGCGGCCCAAAACACTAGAGTCTCCTGAAATCTCAACATAAATTTTTGCTTCCGACCTTCATGATACTTCAAGTAATGAGCAGTACACCAATCAAAGTTGATGCCCACGATTTCGTTCTCCTAGGTTTGAAGCAATCGTTTGCAGTAACAGT